>NC_081413.1:575014040-575314040 GCF_030272615.1 Cryptomeria japonica
TACATTTATAAAATCTAATGAAAGCGTTAGTCCGATACTAAAATCACGAAATAGGTACACTGAATAACCTGCATACAACTAGTGAGAAAATCACATCAACAGCGATGCGTAAACTCAACATCTGATTATAATCATAATATCACGATAAACTAATCAAGATTAAACCAAGGTTAGAGATCGATTACGGTAGGGGTACTACAGGTAGTTTATTGCACACTTCTTGTCCTTGATCATTATTTCAATGAATTAGTCTAACCAGGGAGAAGATATCAATCACAATTTAAATGATTCCACAAAGGTATAGAATCAATGCCGAGCGGCATCAATGGCTAGATTGCATGTCCCCTGAGCTGCAAGAATGGCAAGATCTTATCTTCACAAATACCACTGTCTTTTACCAAAATTTAGAAATCAAAAGATCAAGAAAAACAAATTTTAATTGTTAGTTGTATGTCAATTTATTCTCATGGGTGGGTTAAAGTTTGTGTGACATATCATTTTTACACTTGTAAAGATCAATTTCATAGGTGTGAATCTAAACCAAATGAAACATAGTCAATTTGCACATTTTGAAACAATCTTTTGAATGAGCCCTAAAAATCTAATACTATGATGAATTGATTTTTGACATCATTATATTATTTTTTTACTTCAAAATCCATTTAAATATAAAATTCACATTCATTTGATTTATACATTAAATTTAACATTTATCATTTCTAATCTCAACATATTTATTTGAAACAATTATATATATGGGCATACATCATGATTCCACTTATATATATAAATAAATAATGGGCACACGTCATGATTCCACCTCTCCTAACAATTACATGCCCTCGAGATTATTTTATTTGCAAATTTATAAAAAGTTATATCCAAAAGAGGCTTTGATTATACTTGAATGGACATGATAAAAAAACACAATAATAAATAAGGACAAACCTTTCATTATCACATGGTTAATGCTTAAAAAATCTTTGTTAGAATGAAATATGATTTAGGGCTCTTGCTTTAAGAAATGATTTTCTTTTTTTTAAGTGACATTTGATATGACTTTTGATTTGGCATTAAGGGACAAAATTGTATATTTTTAATGTTATTTTATACTAATATCATAAATGTTGCAGTATTAAAATTAATTTGCTTTCTATATAAATTAATTTTTGGAATTTATGAATTAATTTTATTGGAGATCATTTTTGTTTGGATGAATTATTATGTGCATATTTTTCTATTTAGGTTTAGGTTATATGGTATGTTAGTAGGTCGATTTATTAAGATTAGTTGTTATATATCTTGTACTTTTTAATATTTTCATTTAATTTAATATATTTATAAAAAAAATGGGTGTTTTATTTGGAGTGGTATTCTTTCTCTCTTTAAAATGCAATATGATTTTGTTAAGATTGTTTTAATAAAATTATGTTAAATATTTTTGAATTGATATTTCTGGTTGTACCACATTATCCCTCATTAAGAGAAGAAATGAATTCCATGGAAAATTTACAAAATTTAGCAATCATAAATATGAGAAAGTTTAATAAAAATAAGAAAAGGTTATAATGCAACAAGGAGAAAAGATAATAATAAAAACATAAAAGAGAAAAAATACAATAAATATAATAAAACAAAACAAAAGATATTAAAATATAAGACATGAGAGAAGAAGCACAAATAATGAATTGAAAAGGAAAGGAAAGGAAAGGAAAGGGTCTTTTATAGTCCACAATGCCAGCCATTGTGTATGGGTCTACAGTGGGTTAGAGCAGTATGAGACTACCTCGTACTCCTTGCGGGAGGTACCTAACTGCACTACAAACGAGGTGTACATACCTTACCCTCTTGCGGGATTTGAACTGAAGTAGTAAAGGAAAATGTAAATAAAAATGAAATAATGAATCTATGAGAAAACACATAGAAAAATAGTAAAAATATAAATTGGTGAAGACAAAGAAATAAGAAAACAAAAAATAAAAACATAAAATAATGATTATGAATTTTAAGAAACCCAAAAAGTGAAAAGAAAAGAGAATAAGAGATAAATTAAACTAAAGAGAAAGAGAAAGAAAAGAGAAAAATGAATCCAACTAAGAAAGTGGGAAAAAACAAATAAAATTAAGAGGACCTAATATACAAAAATAAATCTAAGGAATCCTTAAGAACAACTAAAAATAAATACCTAGATAATTGTATTTAATAATAATAAAAATATTATATGGGGAGAGAAGAGAACACAAAAGGAGATCATGAGAGAAAGAGGGTTAAAGGAAAGTGAATGGGAGGAATAGGTCAAAGAGTAGGAACAAATTAAATGAATAACGAAGCAAACAACAAGGGGGAGAGAATGATGAGACAAGGATTGAGAAAGGGAAAAAAGGGGAGGTATAATACACCAAAGTGGACAATAGGGGAAGAGATGAATGGGAGGACACGTGGATAGGTTATTGATATGGGCAAGCAAGAATTTCTAAGAGAGACTCAAAAACCAACCACCATTATAGTTTAGGTTGAAAGGGTGGTTGAGAATATTTATGTCTTCCATGAGTTTCATTTTGAAGAAATTTGATTTCTTGGCTAAGATTTGATAATCTTGTAAGAAAATATGGTGTTTAAAGTTTAATGATTTCTTAATAAGAGCCTACTTGGATACCCAATCATGCTCAATATCAAAATAATGTTCCTTAAGTCTAGTTTTGAAAGAGTGGCACCTCTCCAACTGCACATGAGACCACAAAGTATATGATCTTATTGACGTTAAGATTAAGGAAGGGGTATGTGGGATCTTTGATAGATGAAAATAGTTGTGGTGCGGCCATAACTAGTAAACCCTCAAAAGAGAACTGATCGACTTATACACAAAGAGTAACACAATGTAAGAAACAAGAAAAAATAGCAAGATTACAGAAACATATTAGGTGATTGTCTTAGAACCTCTGGTAACCAACCGCTTATCATCATTCAGTTATCATAGAACATCCGATAGTCAACCAGTTACATGCAGGCTACAAGCCAGATACAATCCATCTGGATATCTCAAAGTCAACCGGATCACTAATCATGAATGTAAAAATTTATTCTGATTTCTACTTCCTCTATCCTACAAATGATTACATAATACCCTATATATACCCTCCATAATATATCCGGGCCGGCCACAAAGGATTACATTTACCAATGCAGGAAAATGAAACGTGTAACTAGGTCGGCCCTAAGAATGAAAGAAATTCCTCTGGAAAATATCAACAAAAAAGTGCGGATCAACAAGAAGGTCGGCCACATGCCAAAGAACATTGAACAAGACCTCAAATAGATCCACAGGCCAAGAAACTGCTCCGGAAATGAAGAAAAACCAACCGGTAAGCTCAAGAACTGTCCTGGAACCCAAAAATAGTCAAATCAAGAGCAATAACTAGCTGGAAAAGAATCCAAATGGACTGAAAAATATGGAATTAAGCATATGAACCAGCTCAGAAATCAAAAAATAGGATCTGCAATGAAAAGCAAGCAACTACCAACGTCTACCGAGAGGAACACAGAAAACTGCACACTGAACAAAACAAGAACTAAACTAAAAGGAAATATTTTTGGTCGATGCAAGATTGCTCATAGATCGGGGATGCTCCTACATAAGACACCCCAGGTAGAAAGAGATGTTCCATGAAAGGCAACTCATGAACATCAAAAAGGATTTGGGATAAACACCCCATATTTATTTTTGATCCAAACATCTTCCTTATCTACAAACCTCTTCTTTAGCTCCTTCGGGACCTCAACCGGATTCTCTAAACCCCAAATCTCTAACCCTCGACTCTCTTTGTTTCTCTTCCTTTGCTCCATATCTGCACATTGTGTCTACTTACTTCTCTCTTTCTTTTGTAACTCTGATTTGTTTCTGCCACAAGACTTCATCCAATTTGTCACCATAAGCTTTCTGTCACCTGGTTCTATCTGTCCATTAGGCTTATCTATTAGATCCTTCTGTAAACTCATGCCATCTTATGGTATAACCTCTGCAACTGGTTTCTTAGTACTGCCACTTCTCTCAAGATTCAGGTTCTTCACCTCCTTCTCTTCCTCCTTCAAAGAAGTCAATGTGAACTTTTGCCCATCTTTCTTAATAGTGATTAGGTTTCTTCTATAGTAAAAAATAGGCCCTTTATCAAATTGCCAGGGTCTTCCCAATAAGACATGACAAGCACTCATAGATACAACATCACACAAGACCTCATCCCCAAAAGGCCCAATATTAAAATTCACTAAACACCGCTCCTTTACTTCTAACTTTTGATCATCTTGTAACTAACTTACCTTGTAAGGACAAGGGTGCTCAAGCCTCTTCAATCCAAGCTTCACTAAAATCTCCTCAGATACCAAATTATCAACTCTTTCACTATCCACAATATCCTTGCAACACTTACCACCTAATTTGCACACAGTCCATAAAAGACTCTTTATCTGAGTAGGTCTGGTATCTTCACCGCTCTGCTCCATCATGACTCTTCTGAATATAAGGGACTCTCCTTGCTCCGATGCATAGTTAGTTTCGGTAACTTCACCTTCCAGTTCCTCATTTGCCACACAAATTCTCGCCATTCCCTATTTACATTCATAAAATCTATGTCCGGTTTCTCCAAACCTGAAACATTTGCCAGGAAATTCTCTGCTGGTATTGCCACTGCCTTTTCTCTATGTTTTCTATTCTGGTTCTTTACTCCACTTAGGTTTTGATTGTTCTTCAACATTTTGCTTCTCTATACTCATCTGCCCCTTGAATCTCTCCTTCCCTCTAGGGTTATTCGGATGTCTTCTTCTCACCTTCTCCTCAACCTTCAAAGCATACTAGTAAGCTTCTTCAACTGTGGAAACCCTCAACATACTCATCTCATCCTGAATGTTAAATGCAAGTCCATTTATGTACCTCACCACCTTCTCTCTATCCATCTCTCTATGTTCAGATCTAATCATCACCTTGTAGAATTCCTCAGTGTACTCCTTCACAGTCATGTTTCTTTTTTTCACATTCTGCAACTTTCTGAACAATTCCAATTCATAGTCTCCCGGTATGAACTTGGCCTTCAATCTTACAACCATCTATCTCCACCAGGTGATCTTCATTTCACCATTCTCCACTTTGTCTCTCTGCAATTCTTTCCACCATAAGGCAACATGCCCTTTCAACTTAGTCTGTGCCAACCAGACTCTCTGCGGGTCCTTGACATCCTCAAACTCAAAGTAATCCTCCAACTCTCCGATCTAATCAATCAGATCCTTCGGGTTCAATGTTCTGGAAATTTTTGAAACCTCCACTTTATGAACTTTACTCACTTGTGTCACTTCTCTTAGGAATATTTACTCTCTTTTGTCTTCTGGTCCTTTAGCCTCTTCTACCTCAAGCTCTTCCCCAGCTTCTTCATATTCATCCTCGGACTCTAGATTCCTTCGCAAATCAGCCAATGCGTTCCAGATCTCGTTCCTCACCTTATTCTTGAAATCCTCCATCGTCTTCTCTACCCTCTAGGGGTTCGTCCTTCCAGGTGGCATCTCCTCTTCTGCCCTGATGAACTGCCTCAACTCGGTGATCTGACTACCAGTTTCAATTGCCTCTCGTCAGTGATCTATTGAACACACACACAACCTGCCTGCAATTGACAATCTGTCCACCCAAAGGAATGCCTCAAGGTTTGCAAACAACTCTTTCACCAACCGGTTCATAACCAGATCTGATACCAATTGATGCAGCCATTATCGATAAACCCTCAAAAGAGAATTGATCAACTTATGTAGCAAGAGTAACACAACGAAAGCAACAAGAAAACATAGCAAGATTACATAAACAGATCAGATGATTGCCTTAGAACCTCCGATAATAATTGATTATCATCATTAAGTTATCATAAAACATCCAATAGTCAACCAGTTACATGCAGGCTACAAGCTAGATACAATCCATCTGAAACTCTTAGAGTCAACCAGATCACTAATCGCAAATCTAAAACTTTATTCTAATTTCTACTTCTTCTATCCTACAAATGATTACATAATACCCTATATATACCCTTTGGAGCATATCCGGGTCATCCACAAAGGATTACATTTACCAATGTGGGAAAATGAAATGTGTAACTAGGTCAGCCCTAAGAATGAAATAATTTCCTCCAGAAAATAACAACCAAGAAGTGTGGATCAACAGGAAGGTCAACCTGTTACAAGCTAGGGTTGCCGTTGCACCAAAAGATCGACCTGTCAATGCCCAATACAACCACTAGACTTATAGAATCCACAAGAGACTGTTAAACCATGTTGCGAATCCCCACGAGGGATGTTGGCCCACTGCCAACAATCCCCCTCCCAGCGTCACTCACCGTGGCCTGCGTGATTCAAACCTGTGACCAAGCTCTGATACCACTTGTTACAAGCTAGGGTTGTCGTTGCACCAAAAGATCGACCTGTCAATGCCCGATACAACCACTAGACTTATAGAATCCACAGGATGTTGTTAAACCATGTCACAAATCCCTGCGAGGGACGCTGGCCCACTGCCAACACAACCACACGCCAAAGAACATCGTACAAGACCCCAAATAGATCCACATGCCAAGAAACCACTCCAAAAATGATAAAAACCAACCGGTAAGCTCAAGAACTGTCCTGAATCCCAGAAACAGTCAAACTGGGAGCGATAACTAGTTGGAAAAGAATCCAAATGGACTGAAAAATCTAGAATTAAGCATATGAACTAGCCTGAAAACTGAAAATAGGATGTCCAATGAAAAGCAAGCAACTACCGGCACCTACCGATAGGAGCACAAAAAACTGCACATTGAACAAAACAAAAACCAAACTGAAAGGAAATATTTTTGGTCGATGCAAGATTGCTCATAGACCATGGATTCTCTTGCATCAAGCTGTGAAGTGGAGCAACTAGTTTTAACACACTTTTAGTGATTTTTTAACTAGGATCTTGGAGAGTTTTTTAGAAAGGCCTTTGTTAAATGGGAGAGATGCAATAAACATGGTTTAGAGTGCAACTTATCTTAATGAAAATTCATAGAAATGTGTTTTATCTTATAACCATTGAGTTTGAAGACCTTGGTTAGGTACAAGAGTTCTAAGTATAGGAAATCATCGACACAAATTTGGGAAGCCCTAGTTGCTAATTTTTTTTATATCTTTTTTTGGAAGGATGATGATAAGAGGAGGAATGGAGGTAAAGATTACACCATGTCCCAATTTTAATTATTTCAATTTCATGAAAAAATGCTCATTCCAATGCTTTTTTAGGTTAAGGAAGGGGTTTAGAAAATAATTTATTCAATATTAATATTGTGGACCCATGATTAATATTATCAAGCTACTTAATTGGGGATGATTAAATATTAATTTTTTTAAATATTTTATTCTATGTTGGAAATCCAAATTGGAGTGTGAAGTTTCTTATGGTGTAATTAGTAACTTCCAAGATCATTTTGCACCCAATTCTAGAATATTATATGATAGTTATGATAGATTTTATGATAGGTTGTCATAGTGGGAGTTATTATATATTTATAACTCTTTATAGGGGAGTTGTCATGGTGGTTATGCAAACACTTTACAGGGGCCTATTTTCTAATATATATAAGATAAAGAAACCAAAAAGAGTGATGGATACATGTTAGCCATAAATTCAATATTAGGAAGAAAAAGAACATTAGATAAAGAAAAAATAACATGAGCTAAAGAAAGAAGAAAAACCAAAATTAAAGGAAATGACTAAGACATGTAGTAACAAAGAAGCGAGAGGAACAATCACATTTAGAGTCACAATACATCATGGAGGAAGAACAAGAGGGACCCAACAAGAAAGTTTAAGTTTTTTTATTTGATAAGAGAATATATTTTATTGGTTACTAATTATTGTATGTAATAGAAAAATGACAATTAAATGAAGATTAAATAGGTTATACTTGTTAGATCACATGAAGAGTCCAAGTTGAAGGAAGATGTGCCAAAACATGCACTGTGTTTTGAACTTCCAAACGAAAAGTTGTTGATTGATGAGTATGTATTTGAAGAGAATATTTTGGTTAGACCTAAGTTGGGAGTTTTGTGCTATAAAAAATTGGTTATTTTGAAGATATCTCAATATATTCTCTTTTGGTAAAAGAGGTTGAATTTTTTTTATTCACAATCCAAGGTATGAAAATATATAATATATGTTGCTTCCTATGTTACTACAAAATTGTTTTCATCATGGAAAGCATGCAAAATGTGGTGATAGAGTAATGTATAGAACTTGTAGCATAGACATGTAGACTCTTCATTTCAAGTTCCAAATTATTTTTGCATATGTGTAATATTTTGCCAAGATCAAGAGCTCAATGAAAATTACAAAATAGAGAGACAAAATATTGATAGGAATAAACTGTATTCTATCAAGATGAAAATACTGATCAATTGGATAATCAAGTTATTACATACAATGTAGATGAGTCTGCTTATAAAGGAAAGGCTAAGAGACAAGAGAGCACACAATGATGACATGTGTCTCAATGGGATGCAAGGGTAAGTAGGGGTAGGTAGGAGAAATAGTAAAATATTCCACATGAGGTGGATCGCCCACCGAATATGGAATTATCACTCCACAATAAGTGGATATGATAGAGTAACAACAAGATCACACCATAAAAGGTGGAAATTATCCTACATACACACTCCCAATGTAGCACATCTCCCTAAGTGTCTCATATGAAAACTACAATGTTGTGCATGTACCTAAGTAAACTTAAGTAAAGTGTAATTATATCCAAGATGAATAAATAATTACAACAACAATATGGGATCCACATAATATCTTGAGAGTTAAATAAAACAAAGATGTTGTTATTCCTATCGAGTTCTCCATCTCTTGCATTTGGAATGAATTTTTTTTTATGAGGAATCATATAGTTTCTTTTGTGAATTCTAACCACTTATGGGAAGTGTCAATGTTTATAGTTTATAGTTCACTCATGAGAGCCAAGTACCACATTTGAAGATAAGATTGTGGGTGATGACCAAATGGAGATAGCCACCTTGGGGTGTTTGATGTTAGATGACTATATGGAAAATTTGTATCATTTTGATGTTCAATATTTTGTGACTAATTATGTTATAGAATTTTATATATCAAGCTCTTAGAAAGTTGGAGGATTCATGAAGGATAAATCTCCATGAATTCATAGTATCATTGAATCCAAAAAAAAAAAGATATATAACTTCAAGGAATTAAATATGAAGATCCATGAGATGTAATAGTTATGTGGATGGAATATCATTAGGTATAATCATATCTTTTAACAAAGGTGAGATGCTCAACCAAAATAGTGTTTATTTTAATTTAGTCATGTTCAACATTATACTCTTAAGAAGGTCACTAGAAGAAATAATTATAAGATTGAACTTTCTTGAGAATCATGAATTTGACATAATAAGGATGATAATTTGTTGCGATATACATGCTCCAAGGGCCAATTTGAGTATGGTTAAGGAGCTTAGAACTATTGCAATCAAAAAGTTTAGCACTACACACACTTTTGTTGTAGCCAAGGAAGATTTTTCAGTCACATGGTGGAGGTTTTTTAGCCCATTATCATTATTGAGGTGTTTGTAGGTGGTAGATGGTGGGTTACTACCATAACATTTATGATTCTAAGAAAAGGAACATTGTGCTATAGCAATGGTATGATGTTTTCACTATTCATTTTGATAATTTCATGCTCTAAAGTAATGTTACCTTCAATGAGAAGCTATAAACATGTATATTTTGGGAATACCTCCTTTCTTAATGTGGTGTGTAGGGGGTGTCAACTATTAGGGTTAGCAAGTACCATCATTCTATCTTATATAGTGTTATTTTAGAAGAAATTTCAAGTGATATATGAGTATTGTATCCACTTTATAGCCCACATACAATATGGTCCATATCATTTTCTAAAAACTACAATTGGTGGTGTTATGTTAAGATCCATTGGAACAAAAGTTGATTATTATGTCATGCATTGGTCACTTAAATCAAGACTAATTTCATAAACATGATTCCAACATGTCAAAGAGTTGGAAATTGGTTTTAGGACAAAAATTATTACTCACAATTTCTCTAAGATTGATTTGAGAATAAGCTAATTCAGATATGCATTTACAAGAAACATATTGAGAATAAATATTTAGAAACTTCATGCGATACATTGATTTTTGGGTCATGATACTCAGTGCTCTAGATACATTCAAATTCTTGGTCAAATAGGTGAATCAAAATGTCACAACCCTCCTTTATCACTTTTGATTTGATACAATTTCTATTAAGTCTTTTTTGGTTGAGCTATTGAAAATGGTTGAATAAATATTATAAAAGGATAGATGATGGACCCACATACACACATGGAGAATAAAATTCAAAAGGTATTATTTATTTTTATTTTTATTTTTCCCATTCCCAATTATGGCACATGTTGTAGGAGAAATTAGAAGCTTCTAGAGGAATCTTCATTCTTTAATTCCCTTGCATGTAACTCCCCCACTAGGATATTAATCAATTTTGCATGGGTCCAATATTGGAAAAAGAATCTCATACTCAATTAATTTCTCTAGATAGTGGAATTAAGGGTTTTTTCCTATATATTGTATACAAGTTTTCAAAAGAAGGAGTTGGTATTTCTTTGAAGAAAAGTTTTCTCAAATAGTTTGTTTTTAGTAGTCATATTTTTGATTTGGAGAATAGTTAAGTTTTTTTTGAAGAAATTTTTCCAAGCTTGCAAGGAAGGATCAAGGAAGGCTAGGCTTGAAGATTTGGAGAGGATTCAACATCAAAATGCTTCTCCAAGTTCCCTCCCTTTTTGTATTTGTTAATTCCTTATGTAAATTTTTATATTTTCAAAAGAAATATCTCCTCTTAGATTCTTTAGTTGAATATAACTTTCTGAAGGAAATCATTTCTTAATTATTAGATAGATTAATTAGAAAGGAAAATCTATTTTTCATTGAAGAAATACATTGATAAAAGTTTCTTTTCTTTTTAAAATGCAAATACAAATTTTTCTTTTATTTGTTAATTTATTTATTTAATCTATTTAAAAGGAAGAAATCAAATTCTACTTTTTCTGTTTTTTTTGAAATCTAGAGAAAATTTGAATCTGAAAATAAATAAATAAATAAATAAATAAATCATGCTTTTCAACATCTCTATTTCTTTTTTTTTGAAAAACTCAAATTCTTTTATCTTTGTAAATAATTTCTCTCTCTATGCATAAAATCACTTGTATTGAGAAATCTCGCTATGTGAATTAATATATATCAAATATGAATTCTTCTCATTATTGTTCTGTTATTTATTTATTTTCAGAAATCTCTCTCTCTGTGAATATTAATTTCCTGAAAAATCTCTTCAAAAAATTTTATGTTTATCTTAACATAAGGCAAATTTGTTGAATATGATCACTGTGAAATAAAAATTTATACATCTATCTATCTCAGAGGTAATTTAGCTCTTTGTTGTATTGCTGCCTCAAATTCAAGCACAATGTATTTCCTTTGGGCTCCTGAGAGATCATCTGAAATAAATTTTCTCTATTATCTTCCATGCCTGTGAATAGATTCTTATTTTTTTTATATAATAACATTGTTATATATATATCCCTCTTAGATTATTAAATAAACTGGAATAAGACCCTATATATATATATATTCTGCAATATTAAACTTATGCAAAAATAAATACATATAAATTAATACATAGTGGGTTCGAAGAAAAATTTATTTTTTTGCATAAATACCGGTCAATGCAGGGGGGCAGAGTTATTACAACCGTTGGGGAGTGGTACCCTCCACTACCCCTGCAGTCACTGTTACGGTAGTGGCCGCAAAGGGAGTGGAGGGGACCACGGCTGTCCCCTCATCACTGCGGGCCTGTACCCACAGGTTTGCAGTGGTGATGGGACCCATGGCCCCCACTCCCACTTGGCTATAAAAGCCACAATATAAATTTAAATTCTTGGCAAATGGGATTTTCTTAATTTTTTTTTATTTAAATTTACATTTAATAAAATTGAACTTAGGTAAATTTATAATTAAATTATCTTTAGTTAATTTATAATTAATTTATCCTTAGTAAATTATAAATGTAAATTAAATTATATCCAATTTTATAATTAGAATCTTTCTATCTATTTAAGATTTATTAGGTCACTTAGTTGGCATTTTAGATTCATTAAAAATAATTAATTCATATTATTATGATTTGAACTAAAAATTGTCAAATGTCTAAACTAATTGCTATTTTGAACTAGTGACTATAATTATTCATGTGGTAGAAATAAAACATTGCTTAATCTTGCATGTAAACTACATTGTTTTTGCATCATGCGAATTACTTATACATTATTTGCATTTATTGATGAGCGAGTTACACCTTCATCATCTTCATGCAAGTTACCTGTTTTAATTATCAATATGTGAGTTTCATAATTGTCATTATTATGCAAGTTATATTTCAAGTTTGCCATATTAAATAGTTTAGTTGTAGAAGGGTGGTATTTTTATCAAGTGGTACATGAATGCCATAGAGGTAGTTATTTCAATTAATTAAACTTTGCAATGTCTAATTATGTACGTTCATTTCATAATTGTTTCAAGCATGATGTTTTTCATAGCTTCTTAGTTAAGAAAACTAAATAAAGGAAGTAAAAAAACCAAAACCTAGCAGCGTTCGGTATTTACGGTGCCTCTGGGTCACACTTACGGGTAATGTCATTGTGTTGAACTACTGCACTTAACGCCTAATAAAGCTGCATCAACGACGTCTATGGCATCATCCCTATAAATCGTCGAGGAGTAATAAGGGACACTTGGAAGTTAAAATCCAAGGGGCGGGTAATCCCCCTTGGATCGATAATCTAATGAGATAATCCTTAAATGATTTTAGATCCGCTGAGTTAAACCATATTAAACCCCCTTTAGGGTTGATTGAGTGAAATGCTTTTATGAAATTGATTTAATCTCGAAGAGTTGTTGACAATTGGCAATTGGGTCAAAGGTGACGCTTATGATAGGTATTAGGATCTAGTTGTTTTAGGCCACAAACAATAGGCCATCTTGAGTCTTTGTTTAAGTGCTACCACCATGGGTAGCAACCGCAGAGAAACTGTCTGGGACATTGACCCTAGAAAGGGTTGCGTACCCACCAACTAGTTTACATCAAACCATAGATTAAAAAATAGAACTACATACTTTACGCCTTGATCTCATGCCGGAACGGGTATGTAGGCAGTCTAGGGACAGAGTTGTCCCTAGTACTTAGGCATTCGTGGATGGGGTCTAGGTTTTGGTAAGAAGAAGGATTGTGAAGAATCCTAATTCGAAAGATTAGTGTAATTAAAGAAAAAGTAATTCAATGCATACTCGAAAGGAATCCCGTATGGATTCGCTTGACTTCCTGAGGCTTTAATCCAAATTCTGAGGCAGAATTCAAGCTTGCATTATGTTATTTTGATTTCTCCTAAGGACAGTGACCTCGGTGCACTCCTATTAGAGGAGTGTAGTACTTAGTGAGTGACTCAGGACCTGGATGGTCCCGATGAGTCTAAGTCTCTGGCCAGAGCACCTCCTATCCCAATTGGATAGATGCCTACCCCATATGGGTAGATGCATATCTCGTATTGGATAGATGAAACCTTCTATTCCATATGGATAGATGCCTAACCCGTATGTTTAGATGCTCATCCCGAATGGATGAATGCCTAATCGAAATGGATGGATGCCCAGAGTATGTGATTGAATTAAATACAATGATTAAATTTAAAAAAAAAAAAGTGTTCAAATTTTGTTGGGTTAAGTAAAGTGGGTTATTACATGTGGTATCAGAGCAAAGATTCAAATCTAGGCCTTGTGTTGACTTCAATTCACACAACTAAGGGAATGTCTTGCAATGGTAGAGATTAAATTATAAAATCTTAAATCAAGAACTAACTACATAATTTAATTTTCAGGTAAAAACTCTAGATGGCTAGAGGAAGAGGAAGAGGAAGAGGAAGAGGAAGGGGAAATGGAAGACATGCTACCACTAGGAGACAAAGGGAAGCTAACCATGAGGAAACCATGAAGAAAAACATGAGGAACACCATGAAGGGAATCAACATAACGAAGGGAATAACGAAGATGGGGTCGACGCTATAATCAACCTACTAATCAAACAAAGGGATAAAATCAACTTCTTGGAGTAATCAATGCAGGACCTTAGGGCAAGGCATAATGACATTGAAAATCAAAGTGGAATTGAAAATGGGAACCCTGGTAGCAATCAAGGGAATGTGATGGACAATAGAAAAGAAAATAACATATTGGAACTCTCCAAGGATTTGAAAAAAATCACCCCCCTAAGTTCGATGAGAGGCAAATTGGTGAAGGAGCTAAAAATTGGTTAAATGCAATGGAAAAGTATTTTGAACTAAGATATTTTAGCGAAACAACCAAGGCCTTATGGGGTTCCTATAAAATCATAGGGGAGGCAGCTAGTTGGTGGACCAACACCAAGGAGCAAAATGGATATAGTAGGGATACGATCACATGGGATCAATTTGTTCACCACTTCTATAAAAGCTGGCTCCCTCAATTGTTCTTTGATGAGAAGGTGACCGAGTTCCATAATCTACAACAAGTGCCCCTATCAATCCAACAATATTGGGATAAGTTTGCCAAATTGCTTAAGTACGTACCTATGTACCAGAAAGATGAAGAAGGTCAAGTGAGGAAGTTCATTGTGGGACTAAATACCAACATAGGGGCAGAGGTTGACATGCATAGACCCAAAAACATGAATGAAGTACTTGAAAATTCCCTAAGGTAGGAGAGAAAGATTCAAACCCTAACAACAACAAG
This sequence comes from Cryptomeria japonica, assembly GCF_030272615.1. Taxonomy (NCBI): domain Eukaryota; kingdom Viridiplantae; phylum Streptophyta; class Pinopsida; order Cupressales; family Cupressaceae; genus Cryptomeria; species Cryptomeria japonica. The sequence goes on from NC_081413.1 coordinate 575,028,936, forward strand.
ACAAAACTATAATGGGAACCACTCTTTTAAAAGGAAGCAGGAATTCAAGGGGAACCCTAACTTCAACAAAAGTCAAAGGAATAATTCTTCCGAAAGAAGGCCACCCCCTAATTAATATTAGAGGAATGGAAATAATAATAATAATAGGGGCAACAATAATAGGGGCAATTATAATAGGAATGACCAGCAGAACAGGATAACTTATCCACCCAGGGCTAATGAAACAAGGAATGATCCCCCTAGGAATCAGGGCAAGAGGGGTCCTCCAGGTGGATGTTTTATGTGCGGGGGAAACCATTTTGCTAGAGAATGTCCCAGGATGCAAGGTCAAATTAGGGCCAATCAACCACAACAAGGGCCGCAACAAAGGATTCATGCAACAGTTAGGAACCGAAGAGCAAGATTCCAGAATGTTCCTGTGGAAACTACATGTACACTATTTGAACAACTGATTTCAATTCTAATTGACACTGGGTCATATGAATGTTTCATCTCACCTGAATTAGTAAGAAAATATGCATTAAAAGTTAATCAAATGGAGTCATCATGGACAGTTCAATATGGGGATAAGGCAACTAACTAAGTGTTTTTTGAGGGCAAGGGTACAATTTCCTGAGTTTGAAACAAGGGTAGATCTCTATGTGGCACCCCTAGGGTTATATGATGTAATTATTGGAATGAGTTGGTTAATGGATCATCAAGCTAATGTAGATTGCTATAACAAAGTTGTTGAATGTTTGGATGATGGGGGGAAAAGGGCCAAAATCCAAGGAAAGTTTAACCCCATTAATATAGAAACCATATCAGCCATGCAATTAAAGAAGGAAAGAAGAAGAGGAGGCCTAATCTATATGGTTGAAATTGATGAAGGAGAAGAGGAAAATACCTCAACCTTTGAAAATACCCCTTTCTTACAAGAATTCAAGGATGTATTTCCAGAAGAACTACCCGGCTTACCCCCTAAAAGGAAGTTTGACTTTTCTATCGACTTACTACCGAGAGCTGAACTAGTATCAAGGGCACCTTACCGAATGAACACAACTGAATTACAAGAGCTCAAAATGCAATTAGAGGAACTCTTAGCTAAGGGATTAATAAGGCCAAGTGTATCACCATGGGGAGCACTAGTCTTATTCATTAAGAAGAAGGATGGAACCTTAAGACTATGCATCGACTATAGGATGTTGAACAAGGTCACAATAAAGAATAGGTATCCCTTACCTCGAATAGAGGATCTTTTTGACCAAATGAAAGGAGAAACAATTTTATAGAAGATAGACCTCCAATTAGGATATCATCAACTTAGAATTAAGGAGGAGGACATTCCGAAGACAACTTTCAAGACTAGATATGGGCATTATGAATTCACAGTAGTACCTTTTGGTGTAACCAATGCCCCAGTGGCATTTATGAACCTAATGAATATTGTACTCCATGACTACTTGGAAAAATTTGTTTTGGTATTTCTGGACAACATCTTGATTTACTCTAGGATGAGGAGGAACATTTAGTACACCTACAAATTGTTTTGCAAAGGTTGAGGGAACATAAGTTATATGGGAAAATGACAAAATGTGCCTTCTTCGAGGAAAAGATTCACTACCTTGGGCATATAATATCAAAAGAAGGAATAGAAGTTGACCTAGATAAGATAAAGGCAATAGTAGAATGGTCGATCCCTAAAAATGTTTTAGAGGTAAGAAGCTTTATGGGGCTAGAAGGGTACTATAGGAGGTTTGTAGAAGGATTCTCTAAGATAGCAAACCCCATCACCTCATTACAGAGGAAGGGTAAAAGGTTTGTGTGGACAGAGAAAAGTGATAAGGCATTTCAAATTTTGAAGGGGAAACTAACTTCAACACCCATTCTAAAAGTACCAGATCCAAATGGACACTTCACCATCATAATTGACGCTTCTATTGAAGGTTTAGGAGTACTTGTCCAAGATGAAGGGGTAGTAGCTTACGAATCCAGGAAGCTGAAGACTCATGAAGTTAATTATGCACCCCATGACTTAGAGTTAGCAATGATTGTGCATGCCCTACATAAATGGAGACACTTCTTTCTAGGGAAGCCCTTTGAGTTAAAGTCATATAACCAGGGACTAAAGTGTATCTTTACCCAACCCCACTTCAATGCTAGGCAAAGAAGGTGGTTAGAGTTTCTAAGTGAACATGATTTTGAAATTGAATATATTAAGGGGAAGGAAAATAGGGTGGCAGATGCTTTAAGTAGGAGGAGACACTTGATGACTATAGCAACATTCAAAACTTCTTTCAAAAAGCAAGTAATGGATGAGCAGGGACATGACCCATGGTATGATCGAGTCAAATTGAATTTAGAATATGATCCAACAGATCCTAAGGTTGAAGGGTATACATTAGATGAAGATGGGTTGCTTAGATGCAATAATAGAATCTATGTTCCTAGTTCAGGGGACTTAAGGAAGGTAGTCTTGTCGGAGGCTCATAATGCCCCTTACTCAGGGCACCCGGGGGTTAACAAGCTTTATGTAGATCTAAAGAAGCTATACTTTTGGCAAGGGATGAAGAATGACATAGTCAAATATGTGGCTAAATGTTTGGAGTGTCAAATAGTAAATGAAGAGCATAGACATCCAGCTGGATTATTACAGTTACATGATGTACCTCAGCACAAGTGGCAAGTTATTAGCATGGATTTTGTGCAAGGGTTGCCCATGTCACCTTCTAGGCATGATACAATAATGGTGGTAATTGACAAACTCACTAAGGTGGCACACTTTATACCAGGAAATCTGATGGATGATGTACCTACCTTGGCAAGGTGCTTTGTTAAGGAAATATTTAGGTTGCATGGAATGCTAGAGAAAATCATATCTGATAGAGATGCTAGATTCACTTCAAAGTTTTGGACAACTCTTCAATCAGCTCTGGGAACTCAACTAAATTTTAGCACTGCATACCATCCTAAAACTGATGGTCAAATAGAGAGGACAAATCAGATTTTGGAAGACCTATTTCGCATGTACTACATGGGCCAACAAAAGAAATGGGAAGATTACCTATCTCTGGTAGAGTTTGCTTACAATAATACATATCAAACATCTTTGGGAATGACACCTTTTGAAGCATTGTATGGTAGGCCATGTCAAACACCTTTGAGTTGGGATAGTCTTGAAGACAGAGTAATTGTTGGACCAGATATGTTGAAGGAAATGGAAAGGAAAACTAAGGGAATTACACAAAGATTGAAGGAAGCCTCAGATAGGCATAAAAGTTATGCAGACAAGAACAGGACACCAAGGGAGTTTGAGGTGGGAGAGAAAGTCTTCCTAAGGGTTAGGCCACACAAGAGTTCCATAAGGTTTGGGAAAAAGACCAAGCTTGCACCTTGTTATGTTGGACCTTTTGAAATATTGGAAAGGATTAATCATGTTGCATACCAGTTGACCTTACCTCCCCAGTTGAGCCGAATCCATGATGTCTTCCATGTATCTCTTCTTAAAAAGTATGTACCTAATGAGAACCATATCTTGAATTGGGATGCTTTATAGGTCCAGGAAATGGGGGGAATAATGATAGAGCCATTCAAAATCTTGGAGAGGCACCAGTGCCAATTGTGCAACAGAGAGGTTGATCAATGCAAAGTACAATGGAATCAGTATGATGAAAAGAATGCCACATGGGAAGATACTAGGGAAATGCAACAGTTGTTTCCTTTTTTATTTTAAACTAATCATGAACTATAGACTCTATTTGGATACATTCAATAAGTGCATCGGGATGATGCACAATTTAAGGGGGGGAGGATGTCACAACCATCTTTTATCACTTTTGATTTGATACAATTTCTATAATATCTTTTTTGGTTGAGCTATTCAAAATGGTTGAATAAATATTATAAAAGGATAGATAATGGACACACATACACACTTGGAGAATATAATTCAAAAGGCATTATTTATTTTTATTTTTATTTTTCCCATTCCCAATTATGGCACATGTTGTAGGAGAAATTAGAAGCTTCTAGAAGAATCTTCATTCTTTAATTCCCTTGCATGTAACTCCCGCATTAGGATATTAATCAATCTTGTATGGGTCCAATATTGGAAAAAGAATCTCATTCTCAATTAATTTCTCTAGATAGTGGAATTAAGGGGTTTTTCCTATATATTGTATACAAGGTTTCAAAAGAAGGAGTTGGTATTTCTTTGAAGAAAAGTTTTCTCAAATAGTTTGTTTTTAGTAGTCATATTTTTGATTTGGAGAATAGTTAAGTTTGTTTTGAAGAAATTTTTCCAAGCTTGCAAGGAAGGATCAAGGAAGGCTAGGCTTGAATATTTGGAGAGGATTCAACATCAAAAGGCTTCTCCAAGTTCCCTCCCTTTTTGTATTTGTTAATTCCTTATGTAAATTTTTATATTTTCAAAAGAAATATCTCCTCTTAGATTCTTTAGTTGATTATAACTTTCTGAAGGAAATCATTTCTTAATTATTAGATAGATTAATTAGAAAGGAAAATCTATTTTTCATTGAAGAAATACATTGATAAAAGTTTCTTTTCTTTTTAAAATGCAAATACAGATTTCTCTTTTATTTGTTAATCTATTTATTTAATCTATTTAAAAGGAAGAAATCAGATTCTAGTTTTTCTGTTTTTTTTGAAATCTAGAGAAAATCTGAATCTGACAAAAAAAAATCAAAAAAATCATGCTTTTCAACATCTCTATTTCTTTTTTTTTGAAAAACTCAAATTCTTTTATCTCTGTAAATAATTTCTCTCTCTATGCATAAAATCACTTGTATTGAGAAATCTCGCTATGTGAAATAATATATATCAAATATGAATTCTTTTCATTATTGTTCTGTTATTTATTTATTTTCAGAAATCTCTCTCTATGTGAATATTAATTTCCTGAAAATCTCTTCAAAAAATTTATGTTTATCTTAACATAAGGCAAATTTGTTGAATATGATCACTTTGAAATCAAAATTTACACATCTATCTATCTCAGAGGTAATTTAGCTCTCTGTTGTATTGTTGCCTCAAATTCAAGCATAGTGTATTTCCTTTGGTCCCCTGTGAGATCATTTGAAATAATTTTTCTCTATTATCTTCCATGCCTGTGAATAGATTCTTATTTTTTTATATAATAACATTGTTATATATATATCCCTCTTAGATTATTAAATAAACTGGAATAAGGCCACACACACACACACACACACACACACACACACATATATATATTATGCAATATTAAACTTACGCAAAAAAAATACATATAAATTAATACACAGTGGGTTCGAAGAAAAAATTATATTTTTGCATAAATATCAGTCAACGCAGGGGGGTGGAGTTATTACAACCACCGGGGAGTGGTTCCCTCCACTACTCCTACGGTCACTGTTACGGCAGTGACTATAGAGGGAGTGGAGGGGACCATGACTGTCCCCTCATCACTGCGGGCTTGTACCCGCAGGTCCACAGTGGTGATGGGACCCTTGGCCCCCACTCCCACTTGGCTATAAAAGCCACAACATAAATTTAAATTCTTGGCAAATGGGATTTTCTTAATTTTTTTTAATTTAAATTTAAATTTAATAAAATTGAACCTAGGTAAATTTATAATTAAATTATCTTTAGTAAATTTATAATTAATTTATCCTTCGTAAATTTATAATTGTAAATTAAATTATATCCAATTTTATAATTAGAATCTTTCTATCTATTTAAGATTTATTGGGTCACTTAGTTGGCATTTTAGATTCATTAAAAACAATTAATTCATATTATTATGATTTGAACTAAAAATTGTCAAATATCTAAACTAATTGCTATTTTGAACTAGTGACTCTATAATTATTCTCGTGGTAGAAATAAAACATTGCTTAATCTTGCATGTAAACTACATTATTTTTACATCATGCGAATTACTTATACATTATTTGCATTTATTGATGAGCGAGTTACACCTTCATCATCTTCATGCAAGTTACCTGTTTTAATTATCAATATGTGAGTTTCATAATTGTCATTATTATGCAAGTTATATTTCAAGTTTGCCATATTAAATAGTTTAGTTGTAGAAGGGTGGTATTTTTATCAAGTGGTACATGAATGCCATCGAGGTAGTTATTTCAATTAATTAAACTTTGCAATGTCTAATTATGTATGTTCATTTCATAATTGTTTCAAGCATGATGTTTTTCATAGCTTCTTAGTTAAGAAAACTAAATAAAAGAAGTCGGAAAACCAAAACCTAGCAGCATTCGGTATTTACGGTGCCTCTAGGTCACACTTACGGGTAATGTCGCCATGTTGAACTACTGCACTTAATGCCTAATAAAGCTGCATCAATGACGTTTGTGGCATCATCCTTATAAATCATTGGGGAGTAATAAGGGACACTTGGAAGTTAAAATCCAAGGGGCGGGTAATCCGCCTTGGATTGATAATCTAATAAGATAATCCTTAAATGATTTTAGATCCACTGAGTTAAACCATATTAAACCCCCTTTAGGGTTGATTGAGTGAAATGCTTTTATGAAATTGATTTAATCTCGAAGAGTTGTTGACAATTGGCAATTGGCTCAAAGGTGACGCTTATGATAGGTATTATGATCTAGCTGTTTTAGGCCACAAACAATAGGTCATCTTGAGCCTTTGTTTAAGTGCTACCACTGTGGGTAGCAACTGCAGAGAAACTGTCTGGGACATTGACCCTAGAAAGGGTTGCGTACCCACCAACCAGTTTACATGAAACCATAGATTATAAAATAGAACTACATACTTTACGCCTTGATCCCGTGCCGAAATGGGTATGTAGGCAGTCTAGGGACGAAGTTGTCCCTAATACTTAGGCGTTCGTGGATGGGGTCTAGGTTTTGGTAAGAAGAAGGATTGCGAAGAATCCTAATTCGAAAGATAAGTGTAATAAAAGAAAAAGTAATTCAATGCATACTCGGAAGGAATCCCGTATGGATTCGCTTGACTTCCCGAGGCTTTAAGCCAAATTCTGAGGCAAAATTCAAGCTTGCATTATGTTATTTTGATTTCTCCTAAGGACGACAACCTCGGTGCACTCCTATTAGAGGAGTGTAGTACTTAGTGAGTGACTCAGGACTCGGATGGTCCCGATGAGTTTAAGTCTCTAGCCAGAGCACCTCCTATCCCAATTGGATAGATGCCTACCTCGTATGGGTAGATGCCTATCCCATATTGGATAGATGAAACCTTTTGTTCTGTATGGATAGATGCCTAACCCATATGGTTAGATGCTCATCCTGGATGGATGAATGCCTAATCCAAATGGATGGATGCCCAAAGTATGTGATTGAATCAAATACAATGATTAAATTAAACCAAAAAAAAAAAAGTGTTCAAATTTTGTTGGGTTAAGTAAAGTGTGTTATTATACAAAAGAGGATTTATATTTTTTAATTTTGGTTACTCACTACCATACTAATATTGTTTAGAAGATTATTTAGTTTATGCATCCACCGGAAGTGGTTTGTTAAATGTTTTTAATATGTGGTAGCTACCCTTAACCAACATGACAAAGAATGGATCTTCTACAAGGAATATAACATAAGAATACTTAAATAAACTTAAGAAGATAATCATCTCATGTTATGAATTTTTTATTTTAATTTTCTCACAAATATTTGTTATAGTATGTGATGCTTTAGGCAAGGGAGTTGAACTAGATACAATGAAAAGGAGTAACTGTATATAAGTTAAGAGCATAAAGTTTAAAGATGTAGAATATAGTCAGTTGAACTAGATACAATGAAAAGGAGTAACTGTATATAAGTTAAGAGCATAAAGTTTAAAGATGTAGAATATAGTCAGTTGAACTAGATACAATGAAAATGAGTAACTGTATATAAGTTAAGAGCATAAAGTTTAAAGATGTAGAATATAGTCTCTCTGTATGGCAAGGAAGTATTTTCCATCATGTATGATTTGAAAATAAAAATCATTTGGTTTGTGGTAAATGTGTGGTGGAGAGAAATCACAAGGGATCAAAGTTATTTTTGAATCAACATGATTTGAGTGATGAACAACAAAAATGGGTAAGAAAAGCCTAAGATTATGTCTTGGATATAGAAGGGAAAAGAGATTTAGTTTTTGATGTTTTTTTACATAATGCATACTCTTGGTTCTATTTATGTCTTTTTGGTCATAGGAAGATTGTTATCATTGTAGAAAATTCTAAGTATACATATGTTGCCGACAAATTGGATGGATATGTGAGGGATCACATGTATGTGCTATCAGATAATCTCATTTGACTAGTACAAGGATAATACCTTGTAGTGCTTGATTCTAAAGTGAAAGAAAACTACTTTGGAATCTTTTCATGAAACAATCTAAACAAGAGATATTTTCATGTAGGAGGTTTTAGACACAGTAGGAAGTACATCATCTTACAAATGAGGTAACAATTTTTTTTCTTGTAATTTTATTACATCCATTACTTACTCGTTATCAATATTGGGAAAGTGTGTAAAATGACATTATCTTAAGTACTTTAAAGGTACATGATAAAGGTAGTATATATGTTGTGGATATGATCAATGAGTATGCCTTTTTACCATCTATTTTGATTCAAAACATATCATGTGGTTGATATATTCTTTAGGAAGGTATATAGTTTATGAGGATTGCCTAAATTTGTTATCAATGAAAGAAATACCATATTTGATGGTAGCTTTTAGAAAAAATAATCTCAATTGATAGGAACAATTGGTATAATTATTCTCAAGCATCATAGTTTGTAACTACTTGAGAACAATTTTTTTTGGGAAGGATGGATTTCAATTAATATTTTTTTTGGCTAAAGGAGTTTATAAAATAATTTATTTAATATTTGAGACGTGCGATTAATTAAGAGTTTAAAGCTATCTAATTGGATATGATTAAATAATAACAATTTTAATATTTTATTCTATGAATTGGCAATCCAAAAATAAGGTGTAGAGTTTCTTATGATGCAATTAGTAATTTCCAAGATCACGTTGAACCTAATTCTACAATATTTTATGATGGCTATAACAAATTTTATGACAAGTTGTCATAGTGGGAGTTACAATATGTTTGTAACCATTAATCTAATGGTGGTTATGCCAACTTTTTATGGGGGCTTGTTTTGGGGAGAAATGGTTAAAAATAGTATTATTTTATATATTTTTCCAAGATGGGGTTATTTGGATTTGGTCCTCTATTTATTTGCAATAAATTTCACAATTTAGGCATCTATTTAAATTATCTTATCAAAACTCCACCAAAATTTATCTAGACACTTGTGTTTAATAATTAATCTTCTACAGACAAAACTCCTTTGGTTGTAAGTATCAAAGGATGAAACTCCTTTGGTACATGAGAGTGATCTCATTCAAAGGTTGTATTAGAGCTTTAGGTGGTTGTAGATTCAATTTCTTTGATTATGTGTAATTGCATATTTTTCAAGTGAATTTGTGTGTAGTTTGTTTTTAGTTTTGGTGTGGCATTTTGGATTTTTGTGTGTTTGTATTTTTTTAATCATTTTTATACCATATAATATCACTTTGTTATTGTTTTTAGGGTATTTTGATCACCCCAAGTTGTTGAGGAACTTCATCCTTTAGTTTCGAATCAATTCATGGCAGTAGTGTAGTGTGAGTTGCAGTTCAGGTGTTTATTTCATTTGAATTATTTCCATATTTATTGCTATTGTTTATGTTAAATGTGTTTTCTATTGTAACAACATTTTTTTCATGTATTAAAATAATATATAATTTCCAAGAGTTTTATGCAAAAATTTGTCAAATCAAGTGCATAGATTTGTGAAGGAATTGTCAAATCTTTGTGGGTATTTCAGATTATTTTGGAAAATGATTTTATGAGGGATTGCAATATATCATTTTGACTCAAATTTGTTGTTTTTTCTTTATTTAAATAAATTAATGCTTGGGACATTACAAGTTGGATGTGAATAAAAATATCTAAAATTGGAGCTAAAAAATGTATTAGATCTATGCATTCAAACTAGTTACCCCCCTTCACAACCATTTTAAATCTATCAAAGACCACATGGAACCCACCCTTAGTTCTGGGGTCTCTAAGATCATGTACTCTTATGTTCTCACATTCAGTGGAGAGACTAGTTTCTCTTTCAAAACTAGACTCAAGGAATATTATGCTCATATTAAGCACTATTGGGTATTGAAGCTAGCTCTTACTAAGCACTACTTCAAATTTAAACATCATTTTTTATTAGAAAATTATTAAATCTTAACTAATGAATCAAAATTTTTCAAAAATAAACTCTTGAAAGCCATGGAAATTATCACCCACCCTTCCAACCTCAACAATGATGATTGGTCTCTGAGTCTCTCTTGAAAACCCTTGCTTGCCCATCTCAAGAACATAGTCATCTCTCCTCCCATTGATCTCTTCACATATTATCTATTGGACATTGTTGTTGCTAGGATATGTTGTTGTCATTGATTTGAACATATTCCTGTGTTTTGGTATTCCGGTATTGCGAAAGTTGAGTTGGTATTTGATCTCTTGTGCTTTTGTATGATCATATCTTTGGTTGCGGATTTGGGAGAGTGTTTGGGAAGTTTGTGTGTATCTTCAATTTAGGTGGTTCATGATTTGATGCTCCACAAGCTATCTTTCTAATCCCAGTTACTATTGTTAAGTGTTCTTGAGTATCAACGTGTTGATCAATGGAGATTTGATTAAGTGGTGTTGGTGCAACTATTGTGGATGGTTTTAATGTTCTTGTTGGTGTTTCCTAATCGTGTCCTATTTTTCTTGGTGGTCCACATTGATTCTTGTGCATGTTACTAAATATATTATGGGTCTAGTGATATTCTTCGTGTTATGTAACATTTTCGGTGTTGTAGTGTGTTGCAGTTGATCTTGGCAAGATTTCTAGTACTTTTGTGTGTTCGAGGATTTGATTTGGGTCAGTGCTATGTCCTCTTTGACATTGTATTGGTCCGATGTTCGATTTATGTATTGTCTGATGTAATTTTGTAATTAGGTGTTACTAAGCACTATTGGGTATTGAAGCCAACTCTTAATAAGCACTCCTTCAAATTTAAACACCATTTTTTATTAAAAAATTATTAAATCTTCACTAATGAATCAAACTTACTCAAAAGGAAACTCTTGAAAGCCATGGAAATTATCAACCACCCTTCCAACCTCAACAATGATAATTGGTCTCTGAGTCTCTCTTGAAAACACTTGCTTCCCCATCTCAAGAACATAGTCATCTCTCCTCCCATTGATCTCTTCACATACTATCCACTTTGTTGTTTCATTCCTCCACGTTTTACTCTTTATCATTCCTTGTATCACCATTCACTCCCCCTCATTGTTTTCTTTCTTAATTTATTTATTCTTCATATAGTTTATTCCCACTCCTTGACCTAGTCCTTCTATCTACTTTCATTTAACCATTTTTTCTTATCTTCTAGACTCCCTTATGTTATTTTTTTTCCTTTATAATATATTTTGTTAGTAGCAACAAAGAAGGAAGATTGAGAGGGGGGGGGAAGGTGAATTAGTCTTCATTGGATCAACAAACTTAATCACCAAAAATAAATATGATAAACTGCAGTAACAACAGAGATAAGCACAAAACACAACACCAATATTTTGACGTGGAAAATCCAGTTAAGGGAAAAATGACGGTGGGAACCTACCCACAGTAAGATGATACTCTATAGTAGTATGTGAAAATGTTACAATGGGGAATGCACATGCATTCAGGCACACTGCCTAGAGATCACTACTCAAAAGATAATGGCCCAGAAGGCTACAACCCTCAGTGAAGTCTCACTAACTTACAATAAGATTCAGGCTACAATCTAGAACAAATGAACTGAAAGAATAACATCTCCAAATACCTAATTATAGTTCCAGTTAAGCACAATTGTCTTCTCTTCAACACCAATCTCTCCTTAATCACAACACCAAAGTATAAATCAATTGTCTGCACATAAACCTTGTTAGACACAATATGCCATTGAGAGGGGGGCGAATAAGTGGTTTCCAATTTCTTCCCTTTTAACACTAAGAATGATTACCGGTTAACACTTTACAACTAAGTTAACCTACAAATAAGATAAAGAGATATTACATAATGAAATCAAACACATGGGCACATCTCATAACACCAGTATATATGAGGAAAACCTAATATGGGAAAAACCTTGGTGAGAAATGTTGCTGGAGTCTACTACTCCAATCTAGCCAAACAATGAGAATCTGATTACAATGTTTAGGGCACCAACCTAAGGAGCACCAACCCCTGATTTAGGGCACTAACCCAAGGAGCACCAACCCCTACTTTAGGGCACCAACCCAAGGAGCACCAACCCCTGCACCGAGCTCCAACTCAGTGATCTTCAATGAACATAATCAATTACAAAAGTAATAACCTTGTTGCAAATGAACTTTGTAACTCTTGTGCAAATCTCATCACCGGATCCTCTATCCAATTCACTATCGGTTCTCTGCTCACCTTCTTACTGCAACAACCTTATCTCCTGTTGCAACCCACTCTCTATTATACCTTTCTTTTTGTGACACCCTTGTCGGTTCTCCCTCTTCTCCTTCTCCGTCAGTTCTCCTCTCTATCGGTTCTTTGTTCTCACTATCACACTACTTCTTTCCACCACCGGTCTTGATGACTTAGTTAGATGTCTACCATCCGATTCTTGTTGGTTCTCAACTTGCCTTCTTTGCAATCTTCTATGACTCATCTCTGCTAGTTATGTCACCATCGGTTTACTCCTCTCTCAGACTCAATGGAAGACTACTGGTTGCCACACTGTTGTCGGTTGAACTCTTCAACCCTATTCTCTCTCACACTCAGTTTCTCCTCTGATACTCATTGAGGAATTGACTGATTTCTTCTCTCACATGCAGCAACACTTTCTCATTCAACAAAAACTTCAATGATTTAGACTTGCATATTTATAAACAAGTCTTCCTGCCAAAAACCAATTCAAACTTTAGGCAGTTAGGGTTTCTTCATAGACCTCGAGACAAGCCAAATCCAATTAGATCTTCATCCAGAGACCGACCGCCTGCAACAGATCAATTAGACCCCACCAAAAGCGCATCTTCCAATACACATTTGCGAAGTTTAGCAAAGACAACTCCTTCTTTAGTCTGCACTTGTCAAACACCTATGAAGTGATCATGCAAATAACTTCACCTACCCTGATCAGCACTTGGACACTTGGCCTCAATCATGAAGTTATCAAATCTAATTTTTTGTCCTCTGATCAGTCTTGAGCCGCACTCTTCTGTTCTTCGACCTATGAAACAAGCTATCGACATTGATGTAGACTAGTCACCACCTACCTCACTGACAACACTTTCACCGACTTGGGCATGCATGCCACTTCATATCGACATGGCCTCTTTTTTGGCATCTTCCTTTGCTGAGTTGGTTATGTCAGTATGGATAGAATCACTGACCAACCACACAACCAGGTTCATCTACTAGTTCATAGACTCTAGTGGTTATACCCTAACAGGTTTGCCTTCACCTTGGCACTCTGCTTCTCTTCTCATGGAGCACCTAAACTGGTCAGCACACATGCCAACCTGCCTCATGCACATCTTCATCAGATGGGAGGCTTCTACATCTACACTCTAACAACCTTACCAATGGATATACTTACTGATAAACACCTTGATGAAATCATGTCATCAATCTTCAACATGCTCCATCTGTCTGCTTCTTCTTAACCTTTCCTTAATAATCCAATAGACCAGTTCTCCTATCAATTGGTTTTTCAAAATGACAAACATATCCTTCAATCTTTGTACCAACAAATCATCATGTCTTCCTGACTGATCCGATGCACATCCTTGATCTCATGCACGTGAGGCAGCTTAGTGTTTCACCCGTTCATCTGGTGTGAGCCTTCAATCACCTGCCTTGTACTCTTTTGTCTTATCTCAGAGGACTATGATGCATTCCATGCATAATTGGAGATAAGCTCCACTTATCGGTGGGAGTGGATCCTTGTCATCTGCATCCTTCATTGCACCAATGTGACTTCCCTGTTGAGCATGCATACCTTCAAAAAGGCACATGTGAATCGGTTGGGCACATTCACTGTCAGTCATCTCTGCAAGTGGTGACTGCATCTTTATCTGGTGGGAGTCCTCCTATTTGACATCCACACAACATACTGATGGCCTGCACATACTTCACCTCTGGTGTTGATGTAATTTAGGTAACATTCCCCCTCTTCATTATAATCAACCAACCAACATCATTCTCTCTTGTTGGTTGGCCACAATGCATTTCTAACATGTCACTTACCAGTCTACAGTGCTTATGTCTTCAACACAAGTCAACACTAACTTGTGTACCGGTGACTCCAATGGCCATTATGCTAGATAACCTTCTCTTCCTTATCGGTAACACACCATTTTTGGTATTCATCAATACCAGTATTGCCCATCAATCTCCCATATCGATTGCCATCCTATACCGGTTGACATCAATGACAACTCAATGCCAACAAATCTCTTTGTGATAATGCACACATGACCATGACACCTAAATACATGAATATATCACCTCTATATATACAATTCATCAACCTTGATAACAAGGTCGACTAAATCCTCAACCCTTAATTATAAAATTACATCACACAATATAAAGATCGACCACCAGACCAATATAATGATTTACATAGCATAACATGGACATAATTCAAATTCACAAATGCTTAACTCTACCGGAAATCACACCAAGATCAACTGCAACACGCTACACCATCAGGAAAACTGCATAATACAAAAAATCGCACAAGGAAGAATACGGATCACAAAAAAAAAAAAGGATACGACTAGGAAATACCATCAAGCATGTTAGAGTCATTAGAAATAGCTACACCAACACCACTTATCAAATCTTCATATGTGAACGTCTAAAGGCTCAAGAACACAACCAATCAGCAACTGTAGCGAAGAAAGATAAATTTCAAAGCACCAAATCATGATCCATCTGAAATGAAGATACACAAGACCATTGCAAACAATATCCCAAAATCTCAGCACAAGATCTGATCACGTTGGAATATACCGGAGGATATATGGAACTCTGCAAAATAGTGATCAGCCAAAACAAAAATGCAAAACCAGATCAAAAGATCTTCCCAATCTGCATACACGGGAATATGTTGACATCAATGACAACAACATATCCTAATAGCAACAATGACCAGCAATCTCCAACATATTTATCATTTCTCTTTTATTATTTTTAAATCTTTTTTCTCTTATTATTTAGTTTAATTTATATCTAATTCTCTTTTCTTTTCATTATTGGTTTTATTAATTTTGTTACCATTATTTATTTATTTATTATTTATCCATCTTCACTAATTTATATCTTACTATTTTATATTTTATTTACTCATAATTTTGTTATTTCACTTTTATTAACCTTTTCGTTATTACTTTATTTCCTTGTGTTGTGCTTCTCGTCTCATGTGTTATACTTTAATTTGTTTGATTTTTTTAATATATTTTCTATCTTTTATTGTGTTCTAGGTTTTTATTGTTGGATTTTTCTCTTGCCTATTTGTTGGATCTTATGACCTTTTCTTACTTTTATTAAAGCTTTGTATACTTATTATTTCTAAATCTTGCAAAAATTGCAAGATAATTCATTTATTCTCTTGATAATGCATGATGTGGCAATGATCTAAAATATCAATGCAAAAATATTTAACATGTAACTTTATGTAAAAAATATTCACAAAAATAATTATGAGGTGTGGAAACATCTTTTAATATAAGATGATGCCCTATAAGAGATTATGTGACATTATAAGATGAGTATGTGATTCTATCATGTACAAGAACATGTAGTTACATGTAATATGGAGTTTCAAAGTTGATTAGAAAGTCATGGAGGAATTTTGACCAAATTATAAAATAAAAGAATGACATGTAAGAGCATGTTTTTGAGCTAATTATAAGACCAAAATGGAGTGCTCCCTTTGGTAGATGGAGTTATTATACAGGGTTTAGATTTTAATCTTGGACCCAAAGGTAAAGTTGGAGGTAGAGTGCAATCAAAGAGACTAAATTAAAGTGTGAGGGATTTATGTTATGATATGAATTAAAGAGTATGCATAGAACGATTGGACAACAAAGGGAAGAAAGTAGAAAACCAAATTAGAAATGTAACAAAAAAAATTACATTATGATAGTTATGTATATTATTTAAAAAAAAATATGTGTGGTGTCTATCTCCCCATGCAACCATTATCCTACAACTATTTTTATATAGATTATTGTATAAAGAAGGAGTAAAATCAAACACTACCTAGTATGTGTTAGTTTTCATTCCTATTGAAACTACCATAATTTATCACAACCATTGAAAACAAGATAAGTTATGTGATAATTGTAGAGATATGACTTGCATTTTATAATAAGGTGCTAACTAGTATTAAGATCCAAGTACAATAATTGTGAACAATATGAGGGAATACTTGATATTTTTGGTATGTTTAGGTGATCTAGATCAATCACCCATCCTTAAATAGAAATGATCCCCATAGTAGAAATGTGTAACAAAATATGTGGGAACACATTTGACACGTATACTCTTATGAACTAATTTCCAAAGGAATAAAATTGACCTACTTTAATGATCTACAATAGATGCATCTCTTGTTTCCTAGTCCATCTAACCTTGGAATTAATGCCTTTATTAAATTATACTAAATTTTCTCATTCTATATTGGTCTTATTCTATTGAAGTATCTCTTTTTAGCAAAGGTGGTTACAAAATGGTGTGAGAAGCCAAGTTTCAGATAAGTGAGTTCTTTTTGAAACTTTATTTTTTCCTAAATTAAACACCATTAAGTGTAATAGTTATGAGAATCTTGCTTTTGAGAAATAAAAGATTCATATTGTAGGCTTTTAGGATATTTTTTCCTTTCCTACCCCTTTGGTGTATGAATTTTGGGTACCATATCATTAAAAAAATCCCATCATCCTCATTGTACAACCCAAAATATTATTGATGGTCTCAAATGAACAATGATTAGATATATCAACAGTTTAAAATGCCTCTCAATACCTATAGCACCCCATTGACATGTTTTTTTAACAAAAAATACTACTAAAAGGGTTACGGTTTCAAGTTTACAACCATGTGAAGGTAATGCAATAGGTATGAGAAAGCTAAAAAAAATTTGACCTTTCTCGTGTTCTCATCCAAGCATCAAGATTAAATGTAAATACTATATATTTATATTTGTAAGATGCAACGAGGGTAGGTCATGGAACCAGTTTCTTGTATTTATGTGTCTAAAAGGAATATAGGGCATGAAATGATGAACACTAGCTCTCTAAATGGTGAATCATGTTTGTAAATTAGAAGAAGGGGTGTTCTAGTAAGGCTTACAAGTATACAATTCTATATCTTCATGATAGGTTTTAGTATCTCAAGATGGGATTGAGACCTATTTGTTCTTTCCCATTCATCAAATTTCTACCATTGTTGTAATAATACTTTTAAATTAATGCATAACAAGAATTTTGAAGTATTGTAAATTATTCTAGAATAATATTCTTTTATTGTGTGCGGTGTATTATTAATCTTTTAGGGATAACTAAGAATTCCCATTTGTTATTTTCCCTATTTCATGAGCCCCATGTTTTATTATATTGAAGACAATCCCCTTCCCTTGAGATAATTCCTTTCCTTGAAGACAAGATATTACTCTAGGGTTATGGATCGATGATTTTGAGCACCAACAAGGTACATTCTTTAGAGTTATAAATTATAAATATAGTAAATAGGTAGAATGTGATATTTAAGTAGATCAAATATTCTTTTATGCCTTCACAACCTAATGTTAATAAAGAAGTGGTGTAGATGATGCCAAAGACAATGAGAGTACAGTTTTGATTGAACTAGAGGTTCAACAATGAGCTAATTGGAGGAGATTTGAGACAATGAGTCAGATTATTTAGAGGAAGAAGAACAAGCTAATACTTCATTTTGTGAGAAAGTTGCTTGGCCAAGAGAGAAACAAGGAAGGTATAGACCACTTGATTTTTTTTGTATTTTTTATTCGAGTGCTACTAATCATGAGCCTGGAACTATAAAAAAGCATTAAGTTTGTAAATACAAAGCCCTACAAAAGGGCTATGGTTGAGGAGATGATTGCACTTGAGATTAAAGATATATTAGACTTGGAGATCCTTCCTAAGGTAGGAATCTTGTTAGGTGTAAATAGATTTTTAAGAAGTATAAAGCAAGTTTAGTGGTTAAGGGCTATACACAAGTAGATGGAATTAATTTTTGTGAGATATTCTCTCTTATTACAAAGCTTAAGTTTATCATTCTTTTTTTATTTATTGTTATTGTGTTTGACTTCTAGACATTAAGCATATATGCATACTAAAGGAGAGTTTCTTGCATGGAGACATGGAGAAGGAGATCAATAGAACAAAACCATAACACCTTGCGGTCAATGATAAGGATTACCTAGTTTGCTAGTTGAAGAAATATATTTATGGTCTAAACTAATCCCCCTAAATGTTGTATCATAAATTTATTTTTTCTTGAAATTGTGCTTTATTAGAGCTAAATTGCCACAACCCAAAAGCTTGGTTATTAGATATTTATAGTTAAACATATTTATGATATGAGATTTGTACAAATAATCATAATTAAAGGAGAAAATAGATTTTTTAAATAGGGATGTCCACAAATTTTATAGTGCAGTTTAAGATCTAAAATTTATCAAAGTTGGTGGTCTCGTGAATTTTATTTTGCATATTCAGTTCAATAGAATTGTAAATATAAAATAAGAAAAAAAATTGATATATAGTATGCTGAAATATTTTGTGAGAGAGTTCAATTCAATGCCCAAATACCCACTATTTAAAGTGCACAAAACTCCAACTAATTGTTCCAAAATTTTGATTTGAATTTTCTTACTTTCAAACTTATAAAATACACAAGGAAACCCTCCAAAAACAAACCTCTATTCTGTAAGCTCTATGAAATAATTGTGAGAAAATATAAACCAAACAAATAAAATTTACTATTGAAATATATAAATTATCATTTAAAGTATATGTACTATTAACATTGTTCTTTGGTGTGTGCACTACTCTCTGATTGATTTGTAAACAAATAGATTAAAAAATATATAGAGATATTTTTTCTTAGATGTTTTTCCTAGATTAATTAGTAAGAATATAAAAACTTCAATGACAAATGATAAAAAAACCTTTAGTGAAAAAAATAGTCCCACTTTAAATATACATGCTCAAAACCTACAAAACAAAAAATAGACTTTTATTAACAAAAAAAAATTAACCCTATAACATTTTTTATGTTCCCCATAAAAATGGTTCTTAAAACTCTTATAGAACTTACCATGTGTTGATAGCTTTATTAGAATTTTCTTAAACTTTTGAAATTCTCCTAGAAGGATCAAACTACTACTGGTAAGGGACAAGCACTACAATATTTCAAGAATGAATCTACACTTTATATTTCATTTAATTGATCTCCCTTAGTTAAAGCCTTTCTTAACAACTTAAGCTTTAATGTAAAAAATTGAATAAGGGAATGCTTTTTTTTAATTGAAAACAATGCAAGTATGAAAATAATTACAATGAGAGGGCAACAAAGAAGCTTCCATCAATATCAAAATCCGTTGTCCACTAAAACAATAACAAGAACAATTAAATATCCCACAACTAGCAACAATAGCAATTGTTCGAACATTATATAGAGTACAAATTCAAACAAGGTAGAATAGTAGCACAACAAACCAAGTTTGCAACTCAAAATAGACCTCTTAACATAATCATAGACAACAACATAACATACAAGGCTTATATTCAAAATTTAATGCATCTTTGCACTATGCTAAATATAAAAAGTCTTCTTTGTTTATCCTAAGAATCTGAAGTTTAATTTTGTCCAATAGCAATCTGGTTTTAGCTAGCTCCTTGGAGACCCCCTATTTTTTATAACAAAGTGAGACAACTTGAAACAATAAGTCCGAGTAAAACTTAAGAATTTATGTCCCTTAGTGAACTAACTAATTAGAGAAAACTACCAAACACCTACATTTCCAAATATTAAGTAAAATAAATTATCCTATAGTATTTGCTTCCACATTATTATACATGCCAAGATCCAAAATAACTTTCTAGCCCAAACAATGCTCAAAGATAGCAGGGAAGTAGTTGAAGACATCCTTTCATTTCATTTTAGAAAACAAACACTCCCCAAAAATATGTTTTAAGATCTCCTTATATTGACAAAATGGACATTTGATTGGTTGAACGATCGTACATTTCAACCTATCCCCAACAAATAGTTTAAAATGTAGTGTAGTACCCCTTCTCGATCATACTCTTTTTGTACTTATGTTTGACTTTAGTTGACCGTTCAGTGGATAGATTACTGCTATACTTTATTAAGATTTTATGTGATGTTATTTCATGCTTTAACTAGATATGTGGTGTACGCTTTCATGCAGTATTTCAGTACTTTAGATTAATGTCATTTTTATGGATTATTGTCATGGACTGACACTTTTACTTTATATGTGCGATGTGTTATTTATATGTTGTGTGTTTACAAGTGTATGGGATGCGAGGGGATGATTTTCCTTCACTCACTCCGGTGAGACAGGGAACATCATGATTCTCCTTCATCGGTGTGCGTGTAGTGTCTGTTTATATATTTGTCTATATGCATGTGTGGTTCGTTGATATAGGACATTGCAGGTACAAGTACCAGGTAGGCACAGGGTATCGACTCCACCTGGTTTCACAAGTCTGAGCGTACCTTATTTTTCTGATGGGAGTGGAGGAGATAGTGGTTGGACCCTAACTTGACCCGTGGTCACACTCATGTGAGTGTTGTCAGTCGGTCATCTTTCCCGTTTGACCGATACGCAAGTCATGGTGCTTTAGTATTTTCATTTTGTGAGTCATCGTTTGATTATTCCTCGTTTTGCATGCTTCCAATTATATGAATAGTTATTAAAATTGAGTGAATGATATTATTTGTGTTGGCATAGTTAGTTATTTAAATATGCTCTTGAGTTTATCGATTTAATTAAATAAATGAGTTGCTAGATTTAAAAGGTTAAATTTGCTTAATATATTGTGTCATAGTTGTATTAAATATTGGGAAAAGAAATTAGTAAATGATTTGCTATTTAAATTTTAATGCTATGTTGAGTTAAAGTCTCATAGAAAATAGAAAATGTAAAATAAATAAAAGCATTTCCCTTTTTACCTTTCTATTTAACTTTTGGATTTTATTTGTTGAAAAAGAATTATTTCACGGAAAAGGGTAAATCAGAATTCTTTACTTTTTAAATAGCTTTATTCTGATTGGTTGGGAAAATTTTCCAACCTAAAAGTTTAGGTTGAAATATTTTTGGATATATGGCCTATGAGTTCATGGGAAGGGAAGGAATTATTTTTTAATGCAAATTTGAAAATCCATTGGGAAAAAGGAACCTGGATTGGGAAATTTGGTTGCAAGGTTGAAGCTCTTCCACAAATTACTTTCTGGATTGCTTTGCAGGTTGGATAGTTTCTTCTTTTGTTTTAATAAAAAAAATTTGAATGACGCTCTTTCTTCCTGTGTGTTTGTTTTGAGATTTTGAAATATTGTTGGAAGTTTGTTTGGTGTATGGAGTAGTTTGCTATGGGATTCAATGAAATTTCTTTTTAAATTTGTTTTATTGAAAGTTTCTCCAATCTCCTCTTTGGCTGTGTGTTTTCTATTTCATGCATAAAATTTAGTTTGTGATCATTTCCTCCATTTGTGTAGTATGGATGAAATTGATTTTCTGAGTTTTTTACAAGTTTTGATTTATGCAAATGTGGGGGTTATGCTGGCAAAATTTTGCCAATTTTGCCCTCTTTGTGTTATCCAAAGAAAATTCTTCCAGAGTGTTTGGAAAAAATGAAGAGATTGATCTAAATCTTTCCTCTATTTCTGTTAATTACCATTTATATTTTGCCCAAATTTTAATTTGGGATTTGTCATTCCTTTTGGTTTTTAGAGAATTTTGTTTGAGGAAAGAAAGATTTTTTTTAAAAAAATTTATTTGTTGCTCTCTGTTTTGTCACAGAGATTTAAAAAATAAAAATAAAAAATTTTACCAATAGATTTGTAGTCTTTTGTATAGTTTAAAAAAAAATTAAAAAAAAATTATATTGTTAAATTTGGGTTGCGTGGCGGGGAGCTGGGCTCGACCCAGCCACACACCCAACAGTCGTGCTGCTACCACATGGTAGCAGTTCAATGCTGCTACCGCATGTATGTGTATGTGGTAACAACGGTGGGCCATGGGCCCCACCGTAACTCTTGCCTTGGTTTATTATTATTATTATTTTATCATTTATTAAAGTTTTTTTTAATTATTTTTTTTAATATAAAAAGTAAAAATAAATTAATAATGATATTATAATATGGTGCTTTGTGTTATATTCGTGGTTAATGATTAATAATAATATAAATTTAGTATTTTATTAATTATTAATAGTTAATAATTATTATTATATATATTTTATATATATTAGTTTTTATTAATTTATTAATAGTTTAATAAAATGGTTTAATTTAAAAATTAATGATGCCTTTAGAATACATGTGTTATTCTTTTGGGGTGTTTGTTCATTGCAATTTTGTGGTTCAAGTTAAAAGAGGTAAATGAATTAATTATGATTAGTTAAATTTCTAGTCCTATCAGTGCAATGAAGACTTGAATTTCTCGTAATTTTCATGGTGATGTTTTATTTAATTTAAACGATGAAATTGCAATTATATATGATGTTATTTTCAAAGATTGACTATGTTGGGACTTAGTGAATTTAGTTTTTCTTGCAAGGGGTTTAATTGGTTGTTATCCCTCGTTCTTGTTAGTTGTCCTGTTGTGACGTATTTTGTATCTCTTGACCAAGTAATGTATTATGACCTCGTTGTCTTAACCATGCAGTGCTTATTCCTTATGGTTAACCAGGGGTTAGTATGCCTTTGCTTTTGGCCACTTGTTTTTGGATAGTGGTGTTATGGCCGTCTGTTCACCATAGGGTCCTCGTAGAGTGACCATGTTCATTTAGTGTCCTATGAGAGAGTGGTTTTCAAGTGGGGGCCGCACCCGAAGTGGTTGGCAGGATAACCCCTCGAAAGTCAGTTAATAAGTGATAACCTAATAATTGATTGGGGTTGGGTAGTTTTAATATTAATTAAGATATTGTACCCTACGCATGGTTGAGTGCTAGTATAGGCTCAAGATGTAGTGGGAAGGCTTGGAATGACAAACTGACCACCTTGTCTTCATGAAGGGTTGGTAGGGTCCGCATGAGACTTAGATGGAACTGGGGGTTCGGGAAAGGTTACCAAGATAACCTAGGATGGGGGTCGGGACCTATGGAGGCCTACCTAGGGTAACCATCATAAGCTATGTGATGACACTCTCTCTTTAGGGTCACTAGTGTATTGTGAGGTCGAGTCACATGGAGCATTGTGGAGTCATATTGTACTATCGTCCTTGTCTTGTTTATGCTTTCTTGAGGGTCCTCTGCTCTCTCCTATCATGGTGGGGTGATTCCATTTTGGGATCACATGATCGGGTGGTAGTGCCACTTCCCATCAGATATTCTTGTTCGTACCTCCATGCGAGGATTGGCTTCGCAGGTGTTCCTGTGGTTCGTGACTCATGCTCTATCTCATGTTGGAGATTATTATTCTTTGGAGACCTATGTGGTCAATTGTATCAATGAATTTATGTAACGTTGTATTTGATAAAGTTGTTAACTTTGAATGTATTATTGGAAGCCATGTATTTTTTGGTCAATGTAATCCTAAGTTTTGGATGTTATTTATCAGCTTTCTATATGATTTGTGTAAATGCTTAATTTAAGAGAAAATTATATTGTTACTCTTTCAATCTTTAAATGGTGTAATTTGTTATTGTATATGGTTTATTATGTTCATTGAGTAATGATGGATAATTGGATTAATCATAATTGTGGAATTTAACTTTTAGTTTAATTCTTTGTTGGTAACCCTTTAGGAATTTTGGTGTTAGTCTTCCGCTTGTGTCATTATTGTGCAATGTAGTAATTAATAAACTTAATGTGATTTATACTTTTAAAAAAGAAATTATTTCACCCTTAGTTGCCTAGATGTGTGGTTTTTTATTTGGGGTTCCTTGCGGGGCATTACATGTAGTAATTTCCAAGCCAACATTTGAGCATTAGCATCAACTCGAGACCTCCATATTTGGTTACTCAGCTTCATCCAAGTCTTTTCGTGAAGCCTACATCTCCATTTTCTATTCAATCTTGGCTTTAAAGCCATGTTTGGTATGATGTTTAAATAAATTTCCCTAAGAGGAAACCAATAGAAAGGGAACTTGGATAGCCACAACCAGTCCTTGCAGAAATTACATGGTAAAGGAATGCAAAGTTTCATAACAAGATCCACTAGAACCAAAGATATCACAAAAATAAAAAACCCTTTAAAGTTGTTGTTTAGCTATAAAAAGCTTTTAGACCTTGTTGGATATTGTTTGTCATTGCTTCTTCTAGGATATGATATTGTCATTGATGTAAACATATTCTTGTGTATTGCTTCGGTGTCTGCAGATTGGGAAGATCTTATGATCTAGTTTGCAGTGTTGTTTTGCTTATCAGAGTTCGGTATTTCCTCTGGTATATTTTGGTGTGATCAGATCTTGTGCTGTGATTTTGGGATATTTTTTAGGATGGTCTTGTGTATCTTCATTTCAGATGGGTCATGATTTGGTGATCCACAAGTTATCTTCCTTCGTGACAGTTGCTGATTGGTTATGTTCTTGAGCTTCAAGATGTTGACAGATGAAGATTTTATAAGTGGTGTTGGTGCAGCTATTTTTGATGATTTTAACATACTTGCTAGTGTTTCCTAGTCATTTCATATTTGTTTTGTCGATCCACATTGATTTTTGTGAGAGTTCTTGATGATTTCTATCAACCGGTAATGATTTTCATGTTATGCAGTTTTCCTAGTGGTGTAGCGTGTTGCGGTTGATCTTGGTGTGATTTCTGGTGGAGTTGTTCATTTGGGAATTTGAATTAGGTTCATGTTATGTCATGTAAATCATTTTATTGGTCTGATGGTCGATCTTTATATCATGTGATGTAATTTTGTAATTATGAGATGAGGGTTTAGCCAACCTTGTTATCAAGGTTGATGAATTGTATATATAAGTGATATATTCATGTAATTTAGGTGTCAATGTTGTGTCTGCATTATCAAAGAGTGGTGTATGTGCAAACAAGAGATTTATCCTTCGGTTTTGAGATTGAGGAGAGATTGGTGTTGCAGAGAAAACAATTGGGCTTAACCAAAACTATAATCAGGCATTTGGAGATGTTATTCTTTCAGTTCATTTCTTCTGGATTGTAGTTTGAATCTTGTTGTAAGTCAGTGAGACTTCTCTAAGGGTTGTAGCTTTTCAGGCCATATTTGAGCAGTGAGCCCTAGGCAGTGTGCCTGAATGCATGTGCATTTCCCATTGTAATATTTTCACATACTATTGCAGAGTATCATCTTATTGTGGGTAGGTTCCCACCATGGTTTTTCCCTTAACCAAGTTTTCCATGTCAAAATCTTGGTGTTGTGTGTTGTGCCTTCAATTTGCTTATCTGTCTTATTACTGCAGTTTATCAAATCTATTTTTGTAATTAAATTTGTTGACCCGGTGAAGACTGATTCACCCCCCCTCTCAGTCTTCCTTCTTGGTTGCTGCTAACATTTGGTATCAGAGCTAGATCCTCTAGTAGAAGCTTAATCACTTGAGGAGATTTGGGATGGCAACTCAATGTGTTATCTTAAAGAAGGACAATCTAAGATTCGATGGGAGTAATTATGCTATATGGAAGAATCAGATGGAAGTGCACTTGAAATGTCTTAGAGAAGATTATTGGAAGATTACAAAGAATTCCTATATTGTTCCTCTGAATGGATCGACTACTCCTGATGAAATCAAGGAAGCTGAACTTAATATTAGAGCGAAGGAAGCATTTCTTAGTGCCCTGACTGATTCTGAGATGATAAATGTAATGGGACTTCAGACCGCACATGAGATCTAGGAGAAGCTTGAGATTCTATATGAAGGTGATAAACAAGTGAAAGTTGCTAAGCTGTAGAGTTTGAAAGGAAAATATGAGATGTTGAATATGGGAGATTATGAGAACATACACTCTTTCATGGCTAAGGTGAATGACCTTGTCCTAGGTATCAGATGTGCTGGTGGAACCATTGAGGAAGATGAAATTATTGCTAAGGTCTTGAGCTCTTTGCCTCCTTCTTAGAAACATAAGGTTGCTTCTACTCATGAGATCTAGAGTGTGACTATAGTGGTAAGAGATATGCTAGTTGGAAAGTTTGCTGCATTTGAGATGAGATAATTTGGAGAGTCACATGGAAAGTCTAAGACAACATTCAGAGAATCATCATCTATATTTGGTTTAGAAGAAGTATGATCTTGATGAGTGCAGAATATCTAGATATGAAAGACAAAGGAGAGAGATGGAAGAGAAAGAAAGAGAGCTAGATGAGCTTGAAGCACTGATTTCCTGAAGATTGCCTAAAGGAGCTGGTAAGTATGATGGAAAGTTGCCTTTGAAATGTTTCTCTTGTAATAAGATAGGACATTTTTCTTCTAGATGTTCGAAGAGAATGGCTAAGTATGTCAGGCATGATAAGTTAGATAAGCATGATATGAATGATAGATATGAAAAAGCATGAGAAGTATGATAAACCCTACAAGCCTAACCAAAAGTATAGGAATCAAAAGAACTATTATTATGATGTTGATGAGGGTGTTACAGATGAAGAATCAAAAGGAGATGAAGTTGTGTTTATTGTAATTAAAGAAGATGGACCTGTACCTATTGATTCCAGAAGTTGTGCTATTGAGGAAAAAGATTTTGCTGCTAAAGTTGAAGAGAAAGATGAATGGATAATTGACAGCGGTTGTTCACATCATATGAATGGTGATAAAAGAAAATTTGTGAGTATGGAAAGGTATGATGGTGGAATAGTCATATTTGGAGATGACAAAGCCTGTGTAATCCATGGGAGAGATTCTATTTCTTTTGATGATAAGCATAACATTGACGATGTCTTGTATGTTGAAGGTTTGAAGCATAATCTTTTGAGTATTGGACATATGGTTAATAAGGGTTATGATCTACAATTCAAGGATGAAAAATGCAAGATCCTAAATGCCTCTAGTATAGAGATTGCATCTGGAACTAAGACTGAAGGTAACATTATTCATTTGAATGTCGGTGATAAAAGTTGTTTGATTTCTTAGATAGACGAGAGTTGGTTGTGGCATAGGAGAATATGTCATGTTAGTTTTGATTCAATGATTAAGATCTGTTCTACACAAGCTATTAGAGATCTGCCTAAGATTGTTAAGCCTGCTAATCCGGTATGTAAGGAATGTCAATTGGGTAAGCAAATAAGGATTTATTTCAAGATAAAACAATATACATCTGATGGATTGCTAGATCTAGTGCATACTGACCTATGTGGACCTACAAATGTTAGAAGTGTGTAGGGTGATAGATATTTTATGCTGCTAACTAATTATTATTCCAAGATGATGTGGGTTGTCTTTTTGAAGGAGAAATCAGAAGCATTGGACAAATTCAAGATATTCAAAGAAAAGGTTGAGACTGATTCTGGATTGAAGGTGAAGTGTCTGAAATCTGATAGAGGTGGAGAATTCTATTTCAGTGAGTTCAATTAATTCTGTGAGAAGAATGGGATTAGAAGACAAATATTTGCTCCTAGAACCCCTTAGCATAATGGATTTGTTGAAAGGAAGAACATAACTGTCTTGGATGCTGTAAGGACTATGCTTCTTGGAGGGAATGTTATGAAGATCTACTGGAGAGAAGCCATTAGCACTGATGTTTACACATTCAACAGAGTTCATATCAAAGGTGATACTAGTAAGACTCCTTATGAGCTTTGGTTTGGTCATGTTCCTACTGTGAGATATTTCAAAGTATTTGGTAGCAAATGTTATATCAAGAGAGATGATGATATAGGAAAGTTTGATTCTAGAAGTGATGAAGGAAATGTCTTGGGATATTCAACAAAGAGAGAATCCTATCAGTGCTATAATAAGAGACTGATAAAGATAGTAGAAAGTGCAAATGTGAAGGTGGATGAGAACCTTGGGAAAGAGGTTAGAACATGTGGTTATGATGATGAACAACATGTTGTTTTAGCTCCTATTTAGACTGAAGAGCATAAGCGGAATGATCCGGTAGAGACACTTAACTCGGATGTTGTTGTTTTCGGTGAAGAGGTATAAGAACCCTAGAATCAAAATAAATAGAAGACTCTCAGGTATGTAAGACTAAATCATTCTGAAAAATCAGATTATTGGTGATAAGAATAAAGGTGTGATTACAAGAAGAAGGTTAGCTACTAAAGAAGTATGTTTGATTTCTAAAGTTGAACCTAAAGATGTTGCTAAAGCCTGTAAAGATGAAAATTAGATGAGAGCTATGGAAGAAGAATTAGATCAGATTGAAAAGAATAACAAATGGGAGATTGTGCCTAGACCTAAGAATAAGAATGTTATTGGTACTTAATGGGTATTCAAGAACAAATTGAATGAAGCTAATGAAGTTGTTAGAAATAAAGCTAGATTTGTTTCCAAAGGATATTCTTGGAAAGAAGTAATTGATTATGAGGAGACTTTTGCTCTGGTGGCCAGACTTGAAGTTGTTAGACTGTTGCTTGCATATGCTGCTTATAAATATTTCAAGGTATATCATATGGATGTCAAATCTGCCTTTTTGAATGGTGAGCTAGAGGAAGAAGTCTACATTGAGCAACCTAATGGATTTTCATTATCAGATGATGGAGACATGGTATGCAAGTTGAAGAAATCTCTTTATGGATTGGAGCAAGCCCTTAGAGCCTGGTATGCTAGATTAGATAAGTATTTGTTGAAATTGGGATTTAGTAAAGGTGTTGCTGACAGTAATTTGTACTTTAAGATAGAAAATGATAGCATCCTAATTATTGAAGTCTTTGTTGATGATATTATCTTTGGAGGAGACAGTGACTTGAATATGAAGTTTGTCGGTGATATGCAGAAAGAATTTGAGATGTCTATGATTGGCGAGATGAAATTTTTCTTAGGTTTGTAGATTTCACAGACTGGAAAAGGTATATTTATATCTCAAACTAAGTATGTGAAGGAATTGCTAAAGATGTTTGGGTTAGATGAATCCAAACTGATTGGAACTCCTATGGTGATTGGTTGTAAATTGTCTAAGAATGATGAATCTCTGAAAGCTAATCAGAGTTTGTACAAATCTATCGTTAGTGGACTGCTATATCTTACTCAAACTAGGTTAGACATTATTCATGTTGTGTGTATGGTTGCTAGATATCAAGTTGATCTGAAAGAGAGTCATGTCATTGTTGTTAAGATGATATTCAGATACCTAAAGGAAACTGTGGATTATGATTTGTGGTATCCAAGGAATGATGATTTCATGCTATGTGACTAAACTGATGGAGATTGGGCTGGTGATGTTGATGACCGGAAGAGCACTACCAATGGAGCATTCTTTTTGGGAAAGAAATTGATTTCATGGTATAGTAAGAAACAAGATTCAGTGTCCTTATCTACCGCTGAAGCCGAGTAAATTGTTGCTACTAGTAATTGCACTCAGGTAGCTTGGATGAAGCAAATGTTGAAGGATATCATAGTTATTTATGATGAGCCTACTGTTATATACTATGATAATTCCAATGCTATTAACATATCAAATAATTCGGTGCAACATGTTGGTATTTTGGTTATGTTGATATGGTTTTTTCATTGATGTCAACACCTTTAACACTTATCAACTCTGGCACTTTGGAGAATTGGCAATGCTCACCGGCAAGCAAGTGACTTAATGCACTATAAAGCGGAAAAATCGAACCCTAGTCATTCTCCCCTCCCCAACTCCAAAGAGAGAGAAGGGAGAGTCACTAGGGTTGATGGTTTTCACTTAGGAGAGACTTTACATTCAAAAGAGGGGTTGAAACCCACAAGATCCAATCCCACACAATGCAGGATTGGATTCTAAATAAGTTTCAAGGGTTAAGACATCAAGGATACCCTCTTTTGTAAAGAATGTAGATAGGATGATTGAACTAGGAATGCATGTAAAATAGGAAAGATTCGCTTATAAATGGAGATAGGGATATGGGATGAAGCTACGGACCTGGAATTAGCAGTAAAATGTCGAGACGGTTCTGTTCTGCAAATTTGAACGAAAGCTGACGGGACGATGGCACCCGACGTGCACACGGTCCTCCGAAAAATCGACGAAATGAAGGTGGATCTGTTCGTCTCTGCACAAGGATTCCAGATCTTCAATTACAGCCGCGTACCTGCAACCTACACACAGAAAAGAGAGGATGATTGGGGGGTTAGGGATTAGGGGTTTGCCTTTAGCTCAAACCCCAGTTTTGGAATTAACCAAGAAATGAGAATGCTGTAAATGTAAATGTTTGTAATGTAAACAAGTACTGATACCTTGTTGTAAGAATGTTTGTATTCTTACATGCGAAGGTGTAATGTATGTTGTAAGTGATCTCCTCTTCAATGGTTGAATCCTTGTCTTGAATGCAACACCTAGCCTTGAATGGAGACTTAAAATGCTCAATTGCTTGAAGGAATGCTTGAATGCTTGAATGTTTGAATGTTGCTTCCACGTCTTGCTCTTGCTTATTTTCTTCCTCCCTTCCTTTCTAGGAGAGGAAAAGTAGTTTATATACTTGTCCATTAGGGCTGATAGACTGATTTTCCTGACCTTAGGCCAACCAGGAAACATTATTTCCCGAATTGCAAACTTAAAGACCCGATGCCCAAAAGAGACCAGGCCCAAAATAGGGCCAGGGACCAGGGCGCTAGGCACCATGGTCTTGGGGGACCAGGGCGCTGGGCGCCCTAGTCCTGAAGGACCAGGGCACTGGGCGCCATGGTCCCACCTCTAGGGATAGCAGGGTGCAAGGAGGATCAGGCCAGGGTGCTGAAAAATGCAGTTTTTGATGTCATGAACAAGTTTTGGGGTCTCCATTCAGGTTCCGTGTTGCATCGCCATTGTGAAGACCCAAATGCAGTCGAAATTGCAAGTGTCACAATTTAAGGACGCTACATTTAGCCCCCACTTTAGCAGGAGTATAAGCGTACGCTCATACTTCCGGTAAAGTACAAGGAAACAACATTGAAAAAATTTCACCACGTCAAGGAGGCAAGATACACCAAGCCCCCAGTGGACTAAGGATCTTACGACTTCAATTGACAAAGTAAAAGGGAAGATCATGAGGGAGAACCATGACTGTCAGTAGTAAGGTTCCCTCACTATGAGTCATGAGTAGTAAGTATCTTGAAGAGATATGGACGGGATGTATGCCCCCCTACGTTAAAGCGATCGCACACGCGTCACCGGGGGTGATTGCTTTAAGGTAGTGATACATATAAGAAATGAGAAAGGAGCACGTTATCACAAGGATTTAGCCCCCAAGTGTGAGATAAGCCCAAGGATAATAGACACAAAACACAAAGCACAAGGTGACTTCGCTTTCCTCAGAGTCAGTATGCTGTATGATAATTCATGTATATCATATGTATGTATGCATAATTGTTCTTCATTCCCCAATCAAGGAAGGTCACCTAGAAGAAGGGAACACATGTGTCTTTTGAGTCAACATGAGAGAGACCAAAAGAGATCTCAATGCTTTGCATTATCCTCAAGTAGACAACACTAAGGACAACAAATAGAAGAATGAGAATAACACATAGAAGAAGTAACAAAAGAGATCAAGAGAGGAGGAGAGAGTCTGCTATGCTAATGAACTAGTCTAGCATGTCATCTACCGCCCGATCTTGCTGATCAATATTTCGAGAAGGTAGGAAACACGCTAGAGGAGGAACATCCAACACAGCAGATGGAGCTATCACAAGATCCAAACAAGGGCTATGTTCATGTTCTGAGCCACGTTGTTCTTGTCTAGGAGCTAGGATAAGTGCTTTAGAAAATGCGTTAGATAAATGGTTATCAACATCAACATATTCATATTCACTATCAGAATGAACAGGAGTAACATTTTCATCATGAATAACATTTTCATCTATATCATCATCAAGATTTATAAAAATAGGATCTTTAACTCGCACAGGATCAAGACCATCATGCAT
This sequence comes from Cryptomeria japonica, assembly GCF_030272615.1. Taxonomy (NCBI): domain Eukaryota; kingdom Viridiplantae; phylum Streptophyta; class Pinopsida; order Cupressales; family Cupressaceae; genus Cryptomeria; species Cryptomeria japonica. The sequence goes on from NC_081413.1 coordinate 575,061,248, forward strand.
CTTATGTTTAGGAGATTTCGGCTCAATCTTCGGCTGAGGAGAAAATGGAATAATACTAGCTGAAGGTGTTTTTGGAGATTGCAAAGTTTGAGAAGCAGCTACCTGAGCTCGAAGACGACGCTTTCGTCGACGTTCACGTGCAGAACGATTTCGTCTAGTCTTAGTAGGAAGCTAAGGAGATTGAGGAGGAGGAATGTTCTCATCCTTATCACTTGGGTGTTTAGGTTGTGGTCTCTTAGGTTGGATAATAGGAGAAGAGGAAGGTCTCTTCTCTCTATAAGAGGAAGGAGGAGGAACTGCTCCATATAAGGGAGGAATATTTGGTTTAGGAAGGAGACCAAGTCCATCATGACGAGGAGGTATAGGTCTACTTTTAGGAAGTTTATTAGATATAGGCATAGTCACATTCATAGGGATGGATTGGGAATCTTCTTGAGGAAAGACATTAGTTTTATCTTTGAAAGGATGAACTTCCTTCTCAAGAACGATAGGAATGTCAAGTTTGGGTGTTCTAGGTTCACTTAGAGATAGGATCATATCTTTTTTCCACTTTTGATAAGATTTGAAAAGATGATCACTCCGCAGTGGAAGAGATTGGAATTGTTTAGGCCAAAAATAATCAATAGGAACGCTAGAAGTTCTTTCAGCTGGTTTAAAGAGGCTATGATTGATAGTAACAACTTCACCATTATGGGGAAATTTCAAACACTTGTGAATAGGAGAAGCAATAGCTTTCATGGAAGATAGCCAAGGATAGCCTAGCTTCACACGAAATTGTTCGGATGATGGAATAATAGCAAAGCTCATTTCAAGGGATTTGTTATGGACCTCAATAGGTAATGTAATAGAACCAATTGCAGGAGAAGAAAATGCATCAAATAGTTTCACAACCACATTTGTTTCATCATAGATCACTTGATTCAATTGCAAAGTAAAAAGAAATTCTTCAGTAATGATATTAACCATACAAGAAGGATCAATAAGCACTCCACGACAAGGTGTATTCTTGACTTTTGCAACTATATATAAAGGACCATCAGGTGCCCTGATAGTTTCACTGGAATCAAAGGTGATGGAAGGTTCTTTAGGGATTTTCTATTGTTCCACAAAGTTAATCACATTCGGAGTCATAGACACGAGATCATCAGGTGAGACAGAGGAGTCAGTAGTATCAATCGCATTAGAGGTATGAGAAGGTAATGGATCAGTAAAAATCTTAAGATTTTGGTTAGGAGGAGCTATAGATGTGTTGCCTTTATCATTCACACCAGAAATAGAGATAGTATTAGACGTGTTAGATTGTGATAGATGTGTTGCTGTAAAGAAGAGACAGTTTGTGCAAGATTGTTAATGGTTGCTTCAGTCGAAGAGTTCATATTAGACGTGTTAGATTGTGATGGAGGTGTTATGTTATTGAAAGAAGGTAGAGAGTAAGGTGGTGGAACACTATGATAGTTAGTCATAGGAGATGATTGGAAAGGAGGAACACTACAAGGAAGAATGGAATGATTAAACGAATTGCCCCCTTGCGTCATGTTTATTTGTGGAGATATAATAGGAACACTCATTGAAGGAATGAATGAAGAAGTCGGATTGAATGAAGGAAGAGGGTTGATTGAAGAAGAGGGATTGCCCCCATGACTGGTGATCATAGGTGGAATGTCTTGTATTGAAGTAGTCATTATGTTTGATGTAAAAGTAGGTATACTAGCAAGAGAAGTTGTCAAAGGAATAGAATGATTAACTTGAGTAGGAGGTTGTGTATAACCTAAGGTTTCGCCACAACTTTTCATCGGCATCACATTCGAATCCACAATATGTGCAATACCACGCAAAATATCAATTCCATTCTTATCATTTTGAACCATACGTTTTAGACCCTCAATTAATGAAAGAGCTTGACTATCAGGGTATTCTTGAGACATCCATTGTCGAAAATCATCAAATTGGTTATCCAATTTCAAAAGTTGTTCTACAGAAACCTCATGGAGAGCTTCTTCATCATTAAGAGGATTAGAGGAATTACCCATGTCCTCGTTAAAAGGGCCATTCAAATTAGGTTCCATCTCCTCGGTAATTACACCTTGGAAAGACTTAATTCTAAGGCTTCGTCTAACGGGAATAGTGTAAGTAGGGCTTATTGTTGTAAAACTCATGCACTAAAGAAAGAGAGAAGATTTTGAATTTTAGAGGTAGCAAATTTCAATAAAATCAGCCAATCTCCTAGATTTAAGCTGTTAAATACAATCAGGACAATCTCCCGAAATTTTGGAAAAAATGTCCAGGACCGTGGCGAACGGAGTGCACACGGTCCTCGCAACTTTTTTCGAAATTTTCAGGGATGAAAGTTATGATGATTTTAAAGCTAATCTGAAAAAATTGAGTGATTTTACGATCTGTAGATAGGCCAAATTAAAGTTGCAATCTCAAAATTGAACCCTACCAAAATTGTTGAAAAATGTAAAATTTGAATTTTGAAAAAGAGGGGGAAAATGAAATTTTGAATTTTATGATTTTAGAGGGAATGCTGAAAGCAATGCAGGCTTTGAAATTTAAAATTGGACTCAATTTCATGCAAAATTTGAATTTGAAAGTGGAAATCAAAGTTGTTGTAATTAAACACCTAATTTCAAAAGTCACAAACTGCAAAAATTTGAATAAAACACTGAAATTTCGAATGAATGCCAACACACTTTTCAGATTTAGGACAGTAAGAAGCACAATTTTGACAGGAGTTTTAGTTTCAATGATTTTTTGAATGATTAGAAGCCTCAATCTAAGCAATCGCTAGACCAACTTTGACTTTAATTTTGAAAGTGTTAAATTTGATAAAGTCAGCCAAAATTCTGGATTTTAGCAGAAAAATACAGTAAGATCTAGCTCCCAAAATTTTGGAAAAAATGTCGGGGACGATGGCGCTCGGGGTGCACACGGTCCTCGCAACTTTTTTCCAAATTTTCAGGGATGAAAGATATTGTGATTTTATTGCAGAATCCAAAGTTACAGCCAATTTGGAGGTGTTTTGATTAGTGAAATTATCAGTCAAAGGTTGAATCAAGGTCTTAAAAATTAGGGTTTTGACATTTAACCACTTAATTTTCAGAATTAAAGCACAAATATGAATTGACAATTTGCAATAGAAGGGTAGATCTGAAACAAGTATTAACAATTAAACATTTCACAAGCTTAATTACTAAAAAGAAAATTTTAGGGTTTTTATGCAATTAACCTCTAAAATTTGCAAAAGATCAAACATAGAAATGTAATTAAGGAAACAAAATTTTCAGATCTAACCATGAATAATCAGAATGAGGATGTTCACGTTGGGTTCACCAAAATGTAAAGCGGAAAAATCGAACCCTAGTCGTTCTCCCCTCCCCAACTCCAAAGAGAGAGAAGGGAGAGTCACTAGGGTTGATGGTTTTCACTTAGGAGAGACTTTACATTCAAAAGAGGGGTTGAAACCCACAAGATCCAATCCCACACAATGCAAGATTGGATTCTAAATAAGTTTCAAGGGTTAAGACATCAAGGATACCCTCTTTTGTAAAGAATGTAGATAGGATGATTGAACTAGGAATGCATGTAAAATAGGAAAGATTCACTTATAAATGGAGACAGGGATATGGGATGAAGTTGCAGACCTGGAATTAGCAGTAAAATGTCGAGACGGTGCTGTTCTGCAAATTTGAGTGAAATTTGACAGGACGATGGCGCCCGGCGTGCACACGGTCCTTCGAAAAATCCGCGAAACGAAGGTGGATTAGTTCGTCTCTGCACAAGGATTCCAGATCTTCAATTACAGCCGCGTACCTGCAACCTACACACAGAAAAGAGAGGACGATTGGGGGGTTAGGGATTAGGGGTTTGCCTTTAGCTCAAACCCCGGTTTTGGAATTAACCAAGAAATGAGAATGATGTAAATGTAAATGTTTGTAATGTAAACAAGTACTGATACCTTGTTGTAAGAATGTTTGTATTCTTACATGCGAAGGTGTAATGTATGTTGTATGTAATGTGTTGTAAGTGATCTCCTCTTCAATGGTTGAATCCTTGTCTTGAATGCAACGTCTAGCCTTGAATGGAGACTTAAAATGCTCAATTGCTTGAAGGAATGCTTGAATGCTTGAATGTTTGAATGTTGCTTCCGCGTCTTGCTCTTGCTTATTTTCTTCCTCCCTTCCTTTCTAGGAGAGGAAAAGTAGTTTATATACTTGTCCATTAGGGCTGATAGACTGATTTTCCCGACCTTAGGCTGACCAAGAAACATTATTTCCCGAATTGCAAACTTAAAGACCCAATGCCCAAAAGAGACCGGACCCAAAATAGGGCCAGGGACCAGGGCGCTAGGCGCCATGGTCCTGGGGGACCAGGGCGCTGGGCGCCCTAGTCCTGAAGGACCAGGGCGCTGGGTGCCATGGTCCCACCTCCAGGGACAGCAGGGTGCAAGGAGGATCAGGCCAGGGTGCTGAAAAATGCAGTTTTTGATGTCATGAACAAGTTTCGGGGTCTCCATTCAGGTTCCGTGTTGCATCGCCATCATGAAGACCCAAATGCAGTTGAAATTGCAAGTGTTGCAATTTTAGGATGCTACATGCACAGTCACCAGTATCTGATACACTGACAGGATATATTGTTCACCGACACTTGGAATGACATGGAAAACATCTGGTTATGTCGAAGACATCGTTTGGACACTTTGTCTTGGAGATTTGTTCATTGGATTATTTGTATTTGCATATTTGTTGTTACTGGCAAATAGGTCTAGAATAAGCATCGGTAGGCTTATCTATTCCAGATCAGCATGGCATGCTTTGGAGATGATTTTGTTGTTATTGTAAATGCATTAAGCCGACATTTTGAATTGGATATTGCATCGGTTATTGATTTACTTGTAATTGATTTTATTGTAATATCTTTTAGAGCCGACCTACTAAAATTGGTCTTAGGTTATGGTATATATGTAAGATCTTATTTGTAAGATCGTTAAGTGATTGGGAAAAGGAATTGTAAGAAGGTATATGCGAGAATAAGCAGAGCTATACACACATACATCATTTGAAGGTGAAGCAAGGTTTTGTGAAGGCAATCAGAACTACATCGGTACTAAATCCAGCATACAAAGATGCTATTTTGAGTAGTACATCATTATTGGATTTAACCATCCAATTGAGTCAGTGTGACTCCTATTTGTGTTTGAGCAGTGAGCTCTAGGCGCTTGGCCTTTCTGCATGTGCAGACCCCATTTGTATAAACATACTATCTACAGTAGTATCATCTGATTGTGGGTAAGGTTTCCCACAGTGGTTTTACCCCTTATAGGGTTTCCACGTACAAATATTGGTGTTATGTGTTGTGGATGTTATTGTCTTTCTATTTCATGCATTAATCTTCTTCGGTACTGCAATTAACTGATAAATTGTCTACCGATATAAAGTTTGGTTTACTGGTATTAAGCATTAAGGTTGGTTAAGTTGTTTTTGGTTTGAATTTATTTGACAACTAATTCCCCCCTCCCCCCCTCCTCTCAGTTGTCTTCAGGATCTAACAATTGGTATCAGAGCTTAGTCCTCTTTTTGTAGAAGTTTAACAGCTTGAGGAGATCCAATGTCTACTAACTATTTCAGGAAGGACAGTCCTAAATTTGATGGAACCAACTATGGAATATGGAAGATTAGAATGGAGACACATCTAAATTGCATTGGAAAGGACATCTTGGATGTTACAAAGAATGGCTATACTACTCCTACTCAAAGCTATCTTAATCCACCTACCTTAGGAAAAGATGAAGAAAATGATTGCACAGCAGGGGAAGCACTTTTGAGCGCATTATCAGATCAGAAAATCATGGGATTATCAGATAGGTCTACTACTAAAGCTATTTGGGATCATTTGGAAACATTGAATGAAGGAGATTCCACAGTCAAAATTGCAAAACTTAAAAAGCTTCTGGGTCAGGTATGAAAATTTGAAAATGGAAGAAGATGAAAGGATTTCTACTTTTATGGAAAGAGTTAATGAAATTGTTTTGGGTATTAAATATTGTGGAGGAACCTTAAGTGAAGATGAGATTGTTTCAAAATTTTTAAGAGAATTGCCACCACCATATAAAATGAAAGTTACTACTATAAATGAGTTGAGAACAATGCCTAATATATAAGTAACTAGGGATACATTGATTGGAAAACTTTCAGCTTTTGAAATTGAGGAATTTGGTCCTCTTGCTACTGTAAAGACAAATTTATCTTTTAAGGCATCAACATCATCTGCACCATCATTTGACAAATCTGATTGGAAATCCTTTTATGCAAGAGAACTTGAGGAAAGCAAGAGAGAAAATGAAGAAATTGAAGCACTATTTGCAAGGAAAATGCCTAAAGTTCCAGTTGGAAGTAAGTATGAAGGTAAAGCACCCTTTAAATGTTTTAACTGTAATAAGATTGGTCATATGGCTTCAAGATGCCCTGATAGACATGTTAGACTAAGAGAAGAAGCTAGAAGAACATACAAGCCTAACCCTAAATATCAGAGATACATATTTAAGAAGAAAAAAGATAAATCTTGTTATCTTGCTGATGAAGGAGTCACTGATGATTTTGATGAGGATTTGACAGACAATGGATGGGTTTTTGTTGCTATAATAGAAGATCAACCAACACCTACTGTTCAACCGGTAGAGCGGGCTCTGGCAGCTAAAGTTGAAGTTAAGGATGAATGGATCATTGATTCAGGATGTTCACATCATATGACTGGTGATAAAGGTAAATTCTTGAACTTTTAGGAGTATAATGGAGGTCTGGTAAGATTTGGAGATGATAAAGCTTGTTTGATCAAAGGAAAAGGCACTATATCTCTTGATGGTAAGCATAATACTGACAATGTTTACTATGTAGAAGGTTTAAAGCATAATCTTTTGAGTTTTGGTCAATTAGTTGAAAAAGGATTTTAGTTACAATTCAAGAATGGAAAATGTAAAATTATGAACATAATTGGTTTGGAAATTGCAACCGGTAATCAAACTAGAGGTAATATCTTTCATTTGAATAACAATGAAAAGACATGCTTGATTGCACATATTGATGAAAGTTGCTTATGGCATAAGAAACTCTGTCATGTAAATTTTGATTGCATGGTAAAAATCAATACTACTAAGGCAGTTAGGGACTTACCTAAGATTTTTAAACCTCACAATCCGGTATGTAAGGAATGTCAATTTGGAAAACAAGTTAGAGCATCTTTTAAAACTATTCCAGAAAAATCCAATAATGCTCTTGACTTAATTCACACTGATTTATGTGGTTTAGCTATAACTAAAAGCTTACAAGGTGATAGATATTTCATGCTAATCATTGATGACTATTCTAGAATGTGTTGGGTTACTTTTCTGAGAGAAAAATCAGAAGCACTTGGGAAATTCAAACTATTCAAGGCAATGGTAGAAAATGAAGCCGATAAGAAAATCAAATGTCTAAGATCAGATCAGGGAGGTGAATTCACATCTAAGGAATTTAATACATTCTATGAAGTGAATGGAATCAAAAGACAGTTATCAGCACCCTAGACACCACAACAGAATGGAGTTGTAGAAAGGAAAAACAAAACTATCTTGGATGCAGCTAGAAGTATGTTATCAGAAGCAAATCTACCACATGTATATTGGAGAAAGGCAGTAAGCACAACGGTCTATACATTCAAAAAAGTTCACATCAAAGGTGAAACTGGTAAGACCCCTCATGAACTATGGTTTGGTATTACTCCTACTCTTAAATATTTCAGAATATTTGGAAGTAAATGCTATATTAGAAGAGATGAGTATATTGGCAAATTTGATCCTAGAAGTGATGAAGGAATATTTCTTGGTTATTCATCTAAGAGAAAATCATATAGATGTTTTAACAAGAGATTGCAGAAAATTGTTGAGAGTACAATTGTAAAGATTGATGAACAATTTAGAGGAAATTCAAGGTCTATAGACTCTAAACCAGCAATAGAGATATTGACAAATGAACCCACCAGTATAGAATGAAGATCTAGTTATCCCGGCATCATCATCTGAAAATTCCACTATAACTGAGGAACAACAGCAAACAAAGACACCCCGATATGTAAGATTGAATCATTCAGAAAATTAAATAATTGGGAACAAGTATCAAGGAGTTATGACAAGAGGAAGACTGGAAAATGAAGAGGTATGTCTTATTTCTCAAATTGAACCATCATCAATTAATGAGGCATGTGAAGATAAGTACTGGATTAAAGCTATGGAAGAGGAACTAGAACAAATTGAGAAAAATAACACATGGACATTAGTTCCCCGACCTAAAGACAAAAATGTGATTGGAACAAAATGGGTATTCAGAAACAAACTTAATGAAGATGGTAAGGTAATCAGAAATAAAGCAAGAATAGTGTGTAAGGGATATTCTCAGAAAGAAGGAATTGATTATAATGAAACCTTTGCACTGGTAGTTAGAATTGAGGTAGTCAGATTATTCTTGGCTTTTGCAGCACACAAGAACTACAAAGTATATCAAATGGATATTAAATGTGCATTTTTGAATGGAGATCTTGAAGAAGAAGTTTACATTGAGCAACCTGATGGATTTTCTTTGACAGCTAACAAAGATATGGTTTGCAGGTTAAGGAAAGCTTTGTATGGGTTGAAGCAAGCTCCAAGAGCTTGGTATGCTAGAGTGGATAAATATCTTTTGAAGATTGGATTTTCTAAAGGTAATGCTGACAACAACTTATACTATAAAGTGACTAATGATGACATCTTGGTTATAGAAGTTTTTATTGATGACATAATATTTGGAGGAGAAGATGGATTATGTAAAGACTTTTCTATTGAAATGCAACATGAATTTGAAATGTCTATGATTGGAGAGATAAAATTATTTTTAGGATTGCAGATTTCACATATTGATAAAGGTATATTCTTGAGACAATCCAAGTACTTGAAGGAGTTACTAAAGAAATTTGGGATGGAGAACTCTAAACCGGTAAGCACACCTATGACTACAAATGACAAATTATCACTAAGGGATGAATCTACACCTGTTAATCCAACTAGGTACAAATCTATGATAGGAGGCCCACTGTATTTGACACAAACAAGACCTGATATTATGAATGCAATATGTATTGTTTAAAGATTTTAGAGTAATCCTAGAGAAAATCATGAATCGATAGTAAAAAGGATTTTTTGGTACTTACAAGGCACTACAAATCTTGGTTTATGGTATCCTAGAGATGAAAACTTTGAATTATGTGCATACACAAATGCAAATTGGGTAGGAGATGTGGATGACAGAAAAAGCACCACCGGTGGAGCATTTTTTCTTGGAAGCAGATTAATTTCTTGGTTGAGTAAGAAACAAAGTTGCACATCTTTATCAACAACAAAATCAGAATATGTTGCAGAAGAAACTAACTGTACACAGGTATTATGGCTTAAGAAAATGTTGAAGGACATAAAGGTAAAATGCAAGGAACCTATAACTATTTATTGTGATAACACTACAACAATTGATATATCTAAGAATCCGGTATTACATTCTAAAACTAAACATGTTTCTATCAAATTGAATTTTCTGAAAGAGAATGTTGAAGCAAAAGAAGTAAAACTGGTTTATGTGAATACTAAAGAACAGATTGCAGATATTTTCACTAAGCCTTTGCCTAAGGAGACTTTTGAATATCTCAGAGATCATCTTGGGGTCATACCCCCATTGGTAGAGACCTAGACAGTTGATGTTTGTCATCAACTGATAGAATTAATAGAGAAATCTTTTACTCTAGCTTTGATGAGGAGAGCTACTTCTCAGGGGGAGTAGTTGGTATATTGAATTGGTTGGTATTTTGTATTTGAACCTGACTTTTGTATTGGCTTTAGCATTTGATGTCAAAGGGGGAGATATTGATATGGAAAAACACAAGGAAAATACATGTTACTCTCAAGGGGAAATATTGTTACTTTGGGAGAGATTTATTACTCTCTGTATCTGAATTTTGATTTTTGGTTATGATCTCTTTTGGGAGATTGTTGGTTTTTGGTATTTGGCCAAAACAGAAATGATTTAATGTATTGAGATGATTTTGTTATTATTGTAAATGCATTAAGCCGACATGTTGAATCAGATATTGCATCAGGTATTGATTTACTTGTAATTGATTTTATTGTAATATCTTTTAGAGCCGACCTACTAAAATTGGTCTTAGGTTATGGTATATATGTAAGATCTTATTTGTAAGATCGATAAGTGATTGGAAAAAGGAATTGTAAGAAGGTATATGCGATAATAAGCAGAGCTATACACTTGGACATCATTTGAAGGTGAAGCAAGGTTTTGTGAAGGCAATCAGATCTACACCGGTACTGAATCCAACATACAAAGATGCTATTTTGAGCAGTACATCATTATTGGATTTAACCATCCAATTGTAGTCAGTGTGACTCCTATTTGTGTTTGAGCAGTAAGATCTAGGTGCTTGGCCTTTCTGCATGTGCAGACCCCATTTGTATACACATACTATTTGCAGTAGTATCATCTAATTGTGGGTAAAGTTTCCCACCGTGGTTTTTCCCCTTATAGGGTTTCCATGTACAAATATTGGTGTTATGTGTTGTGGATGTTATTGTCTTTCTGTTTCATGCATTAATCTTTTTTGGTACTGCAATTAACTGATAAACTATCTACCGGTATAAAGTTTGGTTTACTGATATTAAGCATTAAGGTTGGTTAAGTTGTTTTTGGTTTGAATTTATTTGACAACTAATTCACCCCCCCCACTCTCAGTTGTCTCTGAGACCTAACACAACATTAAAAAAAAAAGCATGTGTCAATCAAATATCATTACTTGAGAGAGAAAGTCAGTGAAGAGAAAGTGAAGCTGGAGTATGTATCTACAAAGGAATAAATGGCTGATATTTTCACTAAGCCTTTGCCTGTAGATACATTTTTCTATTTGAGAGACAAGGTAGGGGTATCCACCCTTCCTGATGAGAACTAGATGCATTGATTTGCATCAATCTGGTGGACTTCATAGTCTTATCCTTTTATCCGGATTGGTGAGTTGGTGTTGCTCCTCTAGTGGAGTAGTCTATGTTTTAAGGAGAGAGATTCTTGAGATTTATGTTTCTGTTTTGGGGAGAGTAAGTTTGATTATCTATTTTGAGATCTTTGGAATTATTGTCAAAGGGGGAGAGAGATCATGTGAAAAACTACTTTATATGTCTTAATCTTAGTGGAAGATTGTTGGAGATATCTTCTTGCTTTGCATTGATTGTTTTTCACATTCATATGTTGCCATCAATGCCAAAGGGGGAGATTGTTGGATATTGTTGGTCATTGTTGCTGCTAGGATATGTTTTTGTCATTGATGTCAACATATTCTTGTGTATTGCTTCGATGTGTGGAGATTGGGAAGATCTTATGATCCAGTTTGCAATGTTGTTTTTCTTATCAGAGTACGATATTTCCTCCGATGTATTCTGATGTGATTAAATATTTTGATGAGATTTTGGGATATTGTTTGGTATGGTCTTGTGCATCTTTATTTCAAGTGGATCGTGATTTGGTGCTCCACAAGTTATCTTTCTTTGTGATAGTTATTGATTGGTTATGTTCTTAAGCTTTCAAATGTTGACAGATGAAGATTTGATAAGTGTTGTTGGTGCAGCTATTTTTTATGATTCTAATGTGCTTGCTGGTGTTTCCTAGTTGTGTCTTATTTGTCTTGTCGATCTACATTAATCGTTGTGCTAGTTTTTGATGGTTTCTATCAACCAATAATTATTTTTGTGTTATGTTATTTTCCTGGTGGTCTAGCATGTTGCGATTAATCTTGGCATCATTTCTGGTGGAGTTGCGCATTTGGAAATTTGAATTAGGTCCATGTTATGTCATGTACATCATTGTGTTGGTCTAGTGGTCGATCTTTGTATCATGTGATGTAATTTTGTAATTGTGAGATGATGGTTTAGCCAACCTTGTTATCAAGGTTGATGAATTGTATATATAGGTGATATATTCATGTAATTTAGGTGTCGATGTTGTGTCTGCATTATCAAAGAGTGTTGTATGTGTGAACAAGAGATTTATCCTTTGTTGTTGAGATTGAGGAGAGATTAGTGTTTCAGAGCAGACAATTGTGCTTAATCGGAACAGTAATCAGGAATTTGGAGATGCTATTCTTTCAGTTCATTTCTTTCCGATTGTAGTTCGAATCTTGTCGTAAGTCGGTGAGACTTCCTTGAGGGTTGTAGCCTTTTGGGCCATTATATTTGAGCAGTGAGATCTAGGCAGTGTTCCTGAATGCATGTGCATTCCCCATTGTAATTTTTTCACATAGTACTGCAGAGCATCATCTCATTGTGGCTAAGTTCCCATTGTGGTTTTTCCCTTAATTGGGTTTTCCACGTCAAAATCTTGGTGTTGTGTGTTGTGCCTTCAATTTCCTTATCTATCTTATAACTATAGTTTATCAGATCTATTTTTATAGTTAAAACTGTTGATTCGGTGAAGACTAATTCAACCCCCCCCCCCCTCAGTCTTCCTTCTTGGTTGCTACTAACATAACTTTCCCAACAGAACTAACCAAAGGAATTAAAATCCCATATGTCACCAATGTGGTTAACTCCTTTTCTGAAAAGGTAATAAGATTGTCTGGGAAAGGCAATAGCAAGGGGCTAATTATGGTATTGAATAAAACTGAACCTATGTTGCAAGGAACAATCTTTCCAATTTAAAAACTTGCAAAATATTTGCTAAGCTTTCTAACTGCACTAAAGAGGGAAAGACATTCTCAAACAAAAATGTGGATCAAGAAGGAGGTTATCAACCCATCTAACATCATACCATTTCTTCTTAACATCAACAAGCTTAATACGATGTCAAACCAAACATTTCCAAGGTTCATCTCTTGAAACAACCTTGATAATCCATTTAGCAACAAGACAAATACCTTGTGTCTTGGTATCTAAAAGGACCATACCACCTTTTCCCTTGGGTTGAATACAATGTAGTCAAGAAGTAGCTTTGAAACCAACTTTTCTATCCTAGTTAAACCACAAAAATTGATGAATGATTTTATTCAAGTCCTCATATTGCTTCTTGGAAGACATCCAATAGGATGAAAAGTAAACATGAGAGGCAATAATTATATGGTTCATGACTTGAACTTTGTGAGCTAAAGGCACGAAATTATTTCCTCAATTCAAGAGTTTGTTTTTTAGCTTTGAAATAAACCAGCCTCACATATAAAAAAAGGGAGACACCCAGGCCAAAGGGAATGCCTAAGTAATGAAAGATATGTCCATTCTTAACATATTTCCACTCTTTAGGAATACAGTGTGGCACCAGATTAGGCTATAAAAAAGAATTCCTTTTGTGATGAGCAATCTTTGAGCCTGAAACTAATCAATATAAATTCAAAACCTCAAGAAAATTATTTATTTCTTGCTCAAAATTTTGAAGAAATAGCATATTGTCATCAGCAAAATGAGAACTAAGAACAACCATATTGTTAGGGAGGGAAATGTCATTGATCGAGTTCATTTGCAATATATATCTAACTGCATCCACAAACAAAACATAGAGAAATGGAGGTAAAGGACAACCCTATCTGATTGAGTGTTGAAGAGTGATACAAGAGAATCTAGGGTGTAGGAGCAATCTTGCATCACCCAAAAAATGAAATGTTGTATTTTCCTTTTGTTTTGTGGCTTATCTTTAGCTCTATGGGACCCATTAGGTTGGTTGTCCTATATAAGATGTATCAAAGCTAAAAAAAAGCCAAAAATAGTCATGCGTTATTTTAAGGACTTTTGCTCATTTTTTGTCACATGGACATGAAAATTGGACCCAAGGAGTAAAATTGAAAAATAAGATGATTGGTGAAAGAATCATCTCAATATCATGAATGGTTTGAAAGATATCAAATTTTGCATCCTAAGCAATATCTCCAATGAAGTGTAAAACTCAAAATTGAAAACCTTAGAGGCCCCAAAAAGGTTTGAAACCTAGACACATAGATCTTTGATTATTAGATGTTGTAGATCTCTCTGCAAGCCTTCCAATGATATATTATAATAGTGAATCGAACACCCAAGTCAAAAGTTATGGCTCTCAGAAGTTGTGCCACCAAAACTCAAGTTTCAATGAAATTCTACCTCAGAGGGGAAAATGAACCGATGGACTGTTGGGCACCAAAAGGGGAAAAGTTACACTTTCTAAGAACATTCTAAGGTGGTTATAGGTGCTATATATAGGGGTGATCGATGGCTACAAAGGACTGTTCTAGTAGTGCCAATTGTGACTTTGGTTTGTAGATTATTCTAATGAGAATGCCCATGCAGTTGTTGCATATTATTTTCTAAATGTTATAATTTTATTTCATTGAGATAATAGAAAGCAAGTGTTTCCTTTATCACATTTTCTGTTTTTATGTCTATTGTTATTATGTGTTGGGTTATAAGAGGAGTACCCTTCATCAAAGAGGGAAACAAACAAAGAGAGTTGTTAATTACCAACTGAGCATTAGCATCGTGAAATAACATCTGCATATTCTTACACATTTTGAGTCCCATAGCATCCCAAATTGTACTCCCTTACAAATTTTTCCGCATTTGGGCCCTCACCTTGGCATTCATGCTCTGAGGTCTGGATGAGACCTATTTTTTCTCACGCTATGCAAATTTATCACCATTTTCAATGCACACATCATCCTGCCCCTTAATTGAGGTCTTTGATTAGGTAGGACCAAGGTGTGGCACCCTAGTACCCTCAAGACCAGAGCACCCAAGTCCTGGTCCTCCCAATTAGGACCCAAATTTGGGCTCCTTAATGGTCATAAAATGTGAGTGGGAATTCCAAATTTGTGTCGGCTCATGTCAGAAAATTAAATTGTTTTTCGATGGGAAAGTATAAAAGGAGGTCTACCCCTCTCATTTTGATATAAATTTGAATCCAACAATCATATTGATCAATCAATTCAACCAATCAAGCATTCAAGTTCCAGCAAGCAAGCAACCAGTCTTCTTTCAAGCATTGGAGCAGAGATAAACTCAAGATTCAAGAATTGGAGTTAACATTCATGTTCTATGTTATTGAAGACTCCATGAAACCCTAATTCTACATGGAGACAAACAAAACTTCACAAGGAGGTATAGCATTTGTGTTTCAGTCATTATTCAACATCTCCCTCAAAAGGAGAACATTTCCTTTACTATAATTCAATCAAATTTCATTTCTATTTCATGGTCAATTCCAAAATCAACATTTGACCTAAGGAAAACCCCTATTCCCAACCCATTTACCTTCTATAATGTGTGTAGTAGGTACAGAGTTGTGATCTTTAAAATAATTTTTATTTATAAAGACGAATCATTCCCCCATTAGAGTACAAAAAGAGCGAAGAACCAAAGAAACCACCACACTGGTCTCGACAAATCAGGAGCTCCTTCTAGTAATAGATCCAAATCCTCTTACAATTATTAGATCCGGGTTCCTAGCTCGATTCAATGACTGTAGCTTACTGGTCATGCATTTTTACATCAATTCGCACATTTACCCTAATTTCAACATTTTCACAATTCAACTCAAAAGAGGGTAGTTCAATCCAATCCTAATGAATCCAATAGCATTCTCACCCCTAATCCTTACTAATTTGTGGCTAGATCTATTGGGTTTACCCCCTCTTTTTAATGTAATGGTACCTAAGTCATAAATTAGCAATTTCTTCCTCTTATGATGGAAACCCTAAATTTTCACCTTCCAAGAACAATGTTGAGTAAGATTGGGATGCAGATGACTTGCTTGATTAGCTTCATTTGTGTCGTATATCCTCTCTCTCTCCTCTCTTTCTTGTTCATAACTTTCTTCTATGTGTTTCTCAATTCTTCTATTTGTTGTCCTTAGTGTTGTCCACTTGAGAATGATGGAAGTGTTGAGATCTCTTTTGGTCTCTCCCATGTTTACTCAAAAGACACATGTTCCCTTCTTCCATTGTGGTCCTACTTTATTTGGGGGATGGGGACAATTTAATGAAAATACATACATTATATACATTATTTATCATAAGAGAATACTAGCCCCAAAGTTAAGTAGAACCCTTATTTATTTTGTGAGCATTATCCTTTGATTTGTTCTCTTTTTGGGGGTACATCATTGTGATAATGTGCTTGTCTTTTGGATGAATGTATACTACCTTAAAGAAATTGCTTCCGATCAGGTGTGCACAATCACTTTAAAATGGGGGCATACACTCCACTCAATATTTCTCTATCTTGATACTCAAGTTACTTTGCAAACTTGACCTTTTGCTTGGTAATTTTTGGAAATTTTTTCTTTTCATGAGTGATAGTAAGTGAACCTTACTAGGCTAGTATTCATGACTCTCTCTCTCTCTCTCTCTCTCTCTCTCTCTCTCTCTCTCTCTCTCTCTCTTATGATGTTCCTTTTATCTTGATCTTGAAGTTGTGAGATACCTAAAGTCCATTGGGGGCTTGGTGTGTCTTGCCTCCTTAGCATCTTGATAAAAAAAAACTAATGTGAACCTTTGTAATTTATCAAGAGTACCTTTAGTCTCATACTCCCACTAAAGTGGGGGCTAAATTTAGCATCCTAAATTGTACTCCCTTTCAATTTTGTCTGCATTTGGGCCCTCACCATGGCATTCATACTTTGAGGCTTGAATGGGACCTATTTTTTTTCATGCTATACAAATTTTTCACCATTTTTATTGCACACATCATCCTACCCCTTAATTGTGGTCTCTGATTGGGTAGGACTAGGGCATAGTGCCCTAGTCCCCTTAGGACCAGAGGGCCCAGTGCCCTGGTCCTCCCAATTAGGACCCAAATTTGGGCCCCTTAATAGTCATAAAATGAGCAGGAATTCCAGCTTTGTGTCGGTTCATGTCAAAAAATTAAATTGTTTTTCGGTGGGCAAGTATAAAAGGAGGTCTACCCCTCTCATTTTGATATACATTCGAACCGACAATCATATTGATCAATCAATTCAAGCAATAAAGCATTCAAGTTCAATCAATCAAGCAATCAATCTTCTTTCAAGTATTGGAGTAGAGATAAATTCAAGATTAAAGCATTGGATTTGACATTCACGTTCTATGTTATTGGAGACTTCATGAAACCCTAATTCCATATGGAGACAAACAAAACTTCACAAGGGGGTATAAAATTTGTTTTAGTCATTATTCAACATCTGCCTCAAAAGGAGAACATTTCCTTTACCACAATTCAATCAAATTTCATTTCTATTTCATGGTTAATTCCAAAACCAGGCTTTGACCTAAGGCAAACCTCTATTCCCAACCTATTTCCCTTCTCTATTGTGCGCAGGAGCAAGTACGAAGATGCAATCTTCAAACTAAGCTTTATTTATAGAGATGAATCATTCCCCCATTAGAGTGCATGATGCAGTCAAGGGAGGGAGATCCAATGAAGGACAACCCAACCTTGCAACTAAACACATAAACCATGCAATGCATATCGGTAACTGGTAACAAAGTGCCAGAAACAACATAAATTATCATAAGAAAGAATACTTTGATCTAGTCTGTCTGAACTAGATGGCTGAACTAGTCTATCTGAATCTCTTCGTAGCCCTACTATGAATAGGCTGGGAGGCCACAACACATAAGACATAATTCGTAAACAATATGAATGAATCTTATTACAATCTAAAAAAAGGATACATGCCACATGCTGGATCATAGTCTAGGATATAAAAAATGCTTATAATGCAATCACAAGATCTGTAGATCATCCTCATATCCAATCGGCCTCTGGTAACAATCTGCCATGTCTCTCCTAATCTGGACCTCAACCTTCCTGCCTCAATCCTACCAGATCAAAACCTTGCTGGTTCTACATCTTCGCTCAATCTCCAAGCTCTATCTTCGATATTATAACTTCTCTAATGTGACTTCTATCTTCAAATGATTCACTATCTTCCATATATATATATATATCCCCCACAAATAATTACAACTTAATCAAGTCAGCCCAAAGACCAACCGGTTTAGGAAATGTGCAACGGTAACATGTCGGCTCAATCACTTAAGAACAATCTCCAAAACATAAAATGATGCACAGACCTCCGAGAATACCGGCCAAGGCCCACAAAAATACCACCAACGATCTGCAAGTAACATAGGTCAATCATAACCCGAAATCATCCTTGCTCAACACACAACTAGGCTAGATAAGAACACACCAATTGGGAGAAAAACAGAATCTACAACTTACCGAGAACAAAGCCAAAAGCTATGAAACTTGAATAAAACAATGACCATGAACACAAGGGAATAAACCCAAAACCATAATGATAAATACTCAAACATGAAAAAATGCCCTGCTCACAAGCAACTCCAATGAAAACTTCTCAACCGGTAAGAATTATACCAGTTCTCCCACATCAGACTCTCGGGGTTAATTGAAAAGTGAGTCCCATCACTTGCTCTAGTTCGACGATCGGTCAATAGGTACTTGCAACTGCCTCAGGGGATTCAACAATCTAACCACATCTTTCGGTTGCCTCTCCACATCGATCTACTAGTACAAACTACAGCCTGCTTCAATCAATGATTTGTTCAAGTCTCCACCCACTAACTGCCTCAAGATCAAGCTCTATGATTGACAGTCTGCCTGCAAACCTTTTTGTGCCTCACATTCAGTGATTTGGACAATTCCACAAGTTGCCTCAATCTTCTCTCCAACCAACCGGTGCACAAATAGCACTCTGTCCAACAACAGGTTCACAAACCAGCTCTGATACCATTTGACACAGTTAAGGGAGGAAGATTAAATGAAGGACAACCTAACCTTGCAGCTAAACACATAAACCATGCAAAGCATATTGGTAACCGGTAACAAAGTGCCAAAAACAATAGAAACAACAACCAGTAACAACATAGAAGACATAACTGGTAAACAATATGAATGAATCTTATTACAATCTGAAAAATGATACATGCCACATGCTGGATCATAGTCCAAGATACAAGCAATGCTTATAATACAATCACAAGATCTATAGATCATATTCATATCCAATCAGCCTTCAATAACAGTCTATCGGGTCTCTTCTAATCCGGACCTCGACGTTTCGGCCTCAGTCCTACCGGATAAGAACCCTGCCGGTTCTACATCTTAGCTCAATCTCCAAGCTCTATCTTCAATCTTATAACTTCTCTGATGTGACTTATATCTTAAAATGATTCACCAACTTCCATATATATATACCGCCCACAAATAATTATAACTTAATCAAATCGGCCCAAAGACCAACCAGTTTAGGAAACGTGCAACGGTAACATGTCAACTCAATCACTTAAGAAGAATCTCCAAAACATAAAATGATGCACAAACCTCCAGGAATACTGGCCAAGGCCCAAAGAAATACCTCCAATGATCTGCAAGTCATAGAGATCAACCACAACCCAAAATCATCCTCACTCAACACACAGCCAGGCTAACCAGTAAGAACACACCAATCGTGACAATATCGGGATCCACAACTTATCGAGAACAAAGCCAAAAGCTATGAAACTTGAATACAACAATGACCATGAACACAGGGGAATAAACCCAAAACCATAATTCTAAACACTCAAACATGAATAAATGCCTTGCTCACAAGCAACTCCACTGAAAACTGCTCAACCAGTAAGAACTAGACCGATGCTCCTACATCAGTGCAAAAGGTGCGGAGGACCTGAGCGACCACCACACCGGTCCCAACAAATAAGGAGCTCCTTCTGGGAACATATTTGAATCCTCTTACAATCCTCAAATCCAGGTTTGTATCTCAATCTAACAACTATAGATTACTTTTCATGCATTTTTACATCAATTTTAACAAAGTTACCCTAATTTCCACATTTTCACAATTCAACTCAAAAGAGGGCAGTTCAATCCAATCCCAAGGGATCCAATAAAATTATCACCCCTAATCCATACTTATTTGTAGCTAGATCTATTGGGTTACACCCCTCTTTTTAATGTAATGGTACCTAAGTCATAAATTAGTGGTTTCTTCCTCTTATGGTGGAAACCCTAATTTTTCACCTTTACAAATCCAAAACCCAACCACTTCATCATTTTAAGGATAAGCCTCCATCACATTTGATCATTAACTTTATCAAAATCAAGCTTGTCATGCAAAGCATCTTGGCAAGATTGTTGGGCCCACTCACTCAATTACCAAGCTAACATAAGGTTATCAAGAATGAATCTTCTACCAGTGAAACCTATTTGTTTAATCTATCTCTTTCACAAACTAGTTTTATCCTTGTAGCTAATTCTTTAGCTATGATCTTATAAGAAGTGTTAAACAAGGTAATATGATGCCAACTTGAGATAGTGTATTCATTTATTTTTGGAAGAAGCTTCACAAGGCCTTTGTTAATATTAAGCCCTAGGGATCCTTGATAAAAATCCTCTAAATATAAAAGATAAAAGTCCTCTTTTATGTGTTGCCACATGGTTTGAAAAAAATCCACTGAGAGCCCATCAATTCTAGAAATTTTATGAGGAGCCATAGAGAACACAACATGTTCAAGGTCTTCAATAGATAGCTCACGATATAAGAAATGACTATACTCACAACACACCTTCCTAGGGATATAGTCTTTAATAATGTACTCCAATACTAATTGAGCATCCTACCAATAAGACTCTTCTCTAAAGAAATGCTCATAAATCTTTTGAAAAAATAGTTTTATCTGATCAGGATTCGTGTGCACCTATCCATATTCATCTTGAACAACTCCGATATGCTCTTTCTTTGATATAATGTAACTTGGCACAAATTTTAGCTCCTTGGCCTTTATAAATGTTGAGCTTATGAAGTTGAGTCTCAATCATGGCTTTATAAGCGAATGTTTTTAGGATGTAGTAAAACACCATTATTGTGGATGGAAGATTCTAGATTATTGAGATGCTTCCACAATATCTTTATATTAATTTGTGACAACAAACATGTTAAAGGCTTATAAAGGAATTCTTTGTGCTCAAACTAAACTATAACAGGTTAAATTCTTAAATATTAAACATGAAATTTTGATTAATAAAGATAGAATAATTATCTACTATTTTATAATAGAAATTAGAATAAAATTACTCTTAGTTATTTCATCATTATTTAAATAAAATGAATCTATAGAGATTTATACATTTAAAAATTAAACATTTTATTAATTGAATTCATTAATTATGATATAATTCAAATAATTTTATTTATTTTTAAATAAAAGGCATAGGTCTGTAACTATATCATAAAAAAGGATCAGTTACATCTATGCAAAAACCATATCAACAATATATGGAGAGGGCAGAGGATTCTACCGCTAAGTATCATAGATAGATACAAATATCTGGCATATATTTTCTTGCTAAGTATAAAATAGATGGATACAAATATCTAAACAAAATTTGAGCAAAATTATAAAGGGTGAGATAACAAATAAGATTAAACCATAAAAGTGAGCCAAGAGATACCAAAACTAGTTGAACAAGTAGCTGAAGTGGTTATCCCTGCACATGAGAAGCACCATCTTCAATCTCCATTTCGGTAGAGCTAGTATGTCAAATAATTATTGATTTGCAATAAAATTTTCAATATATTAAAAAGTATGTAAGAAAACTTCTTACTACATCTTTTTGAATTAATTTATAATTGTATTATCATTGATATTATTTTTAAAGATGTTTTATGAAGTATTTAATAAATCATTTAAGGAGTTGAAGATAAATTTACTATTCTATAATGTTAAATGTTGGAATTTGAATTTTTTTTGTTTTTGCCAATAGATAAAGTTTTCGTCATTCATGTTTATCTATTTAGAGAAGGTATAATAAGATAATTTAATGCATAGTCCACAGCTAGATCATTATTAATAAGTTGGTGTCAATTTGCATACAAGACAAGACAATTCATAGCAGTGAATCAACAAACATATTTATATATTATAGATAAGCGAACAAATTATCATTGGTTTGTAATGAAGGATAGTAGGATAAATCTTTAGAGAGTATTGTAGGTATAGGCCAAATATCCTTTTATTAAAATGTTAAGGTCTAATATCATTTAAGAATTTTATTAATGTTTGTAGATCAATTCATTTTATGATTAAAAAAAATGATCTAACAACTATCATTTGAATACATGATCTGACTTTTTTAGTAGGTTTGTCATCACATCACATTTATTGCATATTTTTATTGAGTTTATTATGGCCTCGATCAACCTCAACTTGACATTTGATGTTGGTATTGGAGCTTTAGCATCTGGCGATCATGGAACCCCTGAACAAACAACCCAGGAAATTTGTTCCCAAGGTCTTTCACAAGGTACGTCTGTTGGGTCCCCTGATGTTGTTTTGGCTATTCAAGATTCTAATAGTGCATGCCATTGGCTTGAACAATTAATTTTCAATAGGTATTTTGTGGGGTGGGTTCCACTCAATATCATGCTATATGAATGGGTTGCAAAGACTTGGGCCCCTCATGGGGTCCATCTTGATGGTATCCAAAACCTTACAAAAGGTTTTATTGTGTTTCATTTTGCTGAATCAAACCATGTTCAAGCTATTCTTTAGCATGGGCCTTGGTACGTCTAATCATCCTTGCTCGTGTTTCAACCTTGGTCAGGAGACTTTTCTGTCTCCAATGGCAAGAAGATCAAGGTCAGGTAGTTTGGATTAAGTTTGCCAATCTCCCTTTGCCTTGTTGGCCTTTTTTGCAAACCATTGCCCAATCTATTAGCATCATAGTTTGTGTCGAGCCTAACAATTTTTACCATGCCCAACCTCAAAAGAGGGTCTCTGTTGAGGTAGATTTATCTCATGACCTCAAAGAGACTATTGATATTTAGATAGGAAGTCTTTGTCACTCACAATGAGTGCTCTATCTAAATTTTCTCAATACTTATTTTCATGGAACTAGTCTTTTGAGTACAAGATCAAGGATTTCCCTTTGGCTGCACTATGGGTGTAGGCTCCTCCCAAGGATTTTGAGCCTTCACGCCCTTCAGAGGCTCCTAAAGCCGAGGAAGGATGGACAATAGTTGCTTATAGAGGGAAAAATTCTTTATTAGCCTCAACTTTATAGAAGCAACAAATCTCTGCTACCCTACAACTATAGCCTCAATCTTTGCCTCAACTGTAGGTGCAACTTTCTATTTCAAACCCTTCTTCCAAGGGGAAGGAGTCTCCTACTCTCATGACTAGAGATGGTTTTGTTCATTCCTCTTGGGATCAAACTCCTTAACATACCTTGGTGTTATCCACTCAGATTGAATCTCTCTACCACTCTCATAACCCTTCTAATCACATGAAGGTGGGAGATGGAGCTCCCATAAAATGTAGGGTTTCCTATCCTAGTTTCAAGGTGGCATCATATTTTTTGTAGAATAACTTCTCCTTTCTTAGGGATGAGGATACCATGCATAAATTTGAATCATGAATTATCTATCATGGAACATTCGAGGTCTCACTGCCCTTACCAGGAAGTATTCTGTGTAGGATAATTGATAGAAATATCTTTGTTTAGATGTCTTTTGTCTTCAAGAAATCAAAATTGTTTCCTTTATGCTTGATGCTACATGTAGAGTTATTTGGCTAGCCAGCTTGGTCTTTGCTTTCAGTCACAAGGCAAGATGAGGAAGTGTTGTCACTCTCCTTGTGCCATGTTGGTAATCTTCTACACTGACTCATGGGTCAAATCCCACTTAGCGACTAGTCCTAATCCTTATGTCTATGAATAATCATTCCTTTGGGATCATTAATGTTTATGCTCTCAATGATGTTGTTGAAAGATCTTTATTGTGGCGGTGAATTGCTAATTTATTGCCACTTCCTACTTGGGTGTTGTACGATGAATTCAATATGGTTGAGGTTGCCTCTAACAAGGTAGGTTTAATTCTCTTTTGATGGACAACTGGTGAAAGGGAGGTGTGATTTTACATGCGCAATAAATTGGGTCTTTTTGACCCCAATATAGGTCATCGTTGTCCTCAAGGCATTTGACATACATGGAGTAATTTTTGAGCCGGTATTTACAAAAAATTTATTCAAGTGATCGTGACACATGATGATGACACAATATTTTTTCTCTTTTGGAGACTGTCAAGATCTCCTAGTTTTACCTCTCGTAGAGGTTACCCTGTTAGACCACTATCCCATCAAGTTCAACATTTAATGGAAAAGGGGGTCCGTACGTCCATTCAAGAATCATTTTTTTAAAAATAATTCCTTGCTAAGATCTCTCTTTTTTACCTCTCCCAGAAGTTACCTTGTTAAACCACTATCCCATCAAGTTCAACATTAAATGGCAAATGGGGTGCATACATCCATTCAAGACTCAATTTTTAAAAACTAATTCCTTGCTAAGTCACCAACTCACAATGTCCACATTTAGTGGGTTTGGAATTTCGAATGTTGTCCTACTCATCAAGTGGGTTGGATTGCTTGGTGGAATGATGTTATTCAAGCAGTGGCTCATTTTCTTCGAACTTATGGTAGATAACTAGCTATATATCATCGACACTCATATGAGGCTACCACCTTGGATCTCTACCATGCCATAGTGGCTCTTGCATCCAATCTCTTTTTTCCCACCTTGAAAGTTAGGGTTGATCAAATATACCATCAAAACCATATTGTTGATATACCTCCCTCTTGTGGTGCCCAAATTAAGTCTTGACTTCAATAGCTTAAGGTTGGGGATCAAGCTTCCAAGGAATTTATCTTGGCTCTTCATGGTTATCATTCCTCCCCTTAAATCAAGAGAATTAAGGAAGGGAAAATGATTTTTTTGAGCTATTAAAAATTCTCTAAGCATTTGTGTACCATTATGAGAAGGTATTTACTGCTTAAGATGCTTCATGTGAGCGTGATAGGGCTCTGCAAGATTGTCTCAAAGTTGTTCCCTATCAACTTGATGAAGCCCAAAGGGATTTTTGTGATAAATTACTCACCATTGAGAACCTCAAGGAAGCTACCTTCTATATGGCTGATGATAAGGCTCCTAGGTGTAATGTCTTTTTGTCGCTAGTAAAATGGAGATGGTAGTATTAAACATAAACAACAAATGCATTCATTCCATTTAATAATGCATCAAGAAAGATTAAGCATTTAAAAACATGAATGGGAAACATGATTAAACAAATGTAAATTCCCTCATGATGCTCCCAATGCCGTGACTCTTCCTTGTCCTCCTCGTCTTCATGAACCTCCTTTCTCCAAGATTGATGAATGTAGAGTGGGAGATTGGATGGAGGGTGAAATGTGGATTTCTCACATTTGGATAACAAAATAAGGATGGGTGGATAATGATTTTGACATGATAAGGGTGTTAGGATAATGGATATGATTTATATTCTCACAATGACAACATAAGGATGCTAATGAAATGGATATGCAATCAAATGAGCAACATAAAACTATGATGAAAAATGGATCATTTGAGATGAGTGAATGGTTCAATTTAGAGACTTTAGAGATTCAAAATGGATGATCAACATTAAAAGGATGATGAAGGGCTAAGATTAAAGGAGAGGAGAAGAAGTGGACAAGGCACATAGCCTTTTGACATGTGGACCAAGTGTCAATCCTTAGGAAGAACACTTGGCAAGGGGAAGAGGGCAAGTTGTACTCACACATGTGTGAGCACATCTTGGGAAGAACACTTGTCATGGGTAAGAGGGTAAGGTTTTCTCACAAATGTGTAAGAAAATATTGGGAAGACCATGAGGCTGACAAGTGGAAACACTTTTAGAAAATTTTAAGGCTATAGGAAGGGGGGATATCACATATGGACTAAATGAGAAAGGTGTAGGGTGGCTCCGTGGGGAAGAGAGTTCTCACACATGTGTGAGCACCCCTTGGTCAAAGGTGAGGTGGATAGATGAAATGACTTGTGCATGCAATTCATGTATGATGAGAGTCACATGTGGACTTGGGTAGGTGTGTAGTATTTAAAAAATGAATAAATACTAACATGGATTAGGCTTTGGGTTAATTAGCTTAATGACAGGTTTTAAAAGGTGGGTTTTTAGGAATCACAAAATTAGTTTAATTAATTATGAATTAATTTAACTAATTGGGATTAACAGGGACACTGGAATATTCCCTAAGGTTGAGTTTGATTTATTGAAATGAATCAAACTTTAGAGGAAATGAGATATATATAATTAATAAATTAATTATATGGATGAAAAGGAGGGTAATTAATTAAATCTAATTTAATTAATTTAGGGATACTAGAGGGCTAATGTGATTAAATAAAATTAATTATGTGATGCAAATAATTAATTGAATATTAATTTAATTAATTTTATGTGTCTACACTTTTCTTACAAATTCTACAAAGCTCTTTGGCCTTGCATGGGACCTGATTTGCACAAGGTCTATTTGGAAGCCTTTCATTCTCTATCCCTTGGTCAATTAATCAATAAATGAAACATAAATTTCATACCTAAAGCTGGCGACCCTGAAGACATCTACAACTGGAGTCCAATTGTCTTGCTAAATGTCTCTTATAAGATCATTTTCAAGGCTTTAGCATTGAAAATTTTTCATCTTCTCCTACAGATTGACCGCCCTGAATAGACTTCTTTCATTAAATCTAGATTTATTCTAAACAACATCATTATAGTGTGGAAAGGCATGGAATGGGATCACCGGTTTGAGCAGAGTGCCCTCTTTATTAAGATAGACTTTGCTTAATCCTATGATAGAATTGAATGGCTTTTCATTATTGCCATGTTGAAAGCTCTTGGTTTTGGCCTTTGGTTTATTGAGTTCATGAAAATTATTTTTGGCGATGCTTTTTCTTGCATCACCATTGATGATCATCAATCGTTAGCTTTTAAGATTCTTAGATCTATTTGACAGTGTTTTTGATTAAGGAAAATCAAGTTTTAAGGGACCTAAAACCCACTTACATAACGAAGAGATAAGAAAAAGAGAAACTAGGAAGAATAGATCAAAGAGAGAAAGGGTGCAAAAGAACAACAGAAAAAATAGTAGCCAAGGAAAAGAACAACACAAGGCCAACGAGAAACTAGCATCCTAAAACTAGATTACATGTCAGATGAAAATCTTTATAGTCTCTTCCACATCCTTAACCAGCATCATCATCGCATTAGCTGCCTCTTTCAGTTCGATTCCCAAAGATATTGAGAGGGGGGGGGGGAGGGGGGTGAATCAGTATCTAACCGATATAGATTTTCTGACCTTATTAAATAAATTGCATTCCAAAACAATGTATCGGTAAACAAGAATTAATGCAGTAAATATGAACAATAAGAACAACATAGAAAGCACACCATAACACAAGATTTTTAACGAGGAAACCCGGTGTGGGAAAAACCTTGGTAGGATTTGTGACCCACAATATTCACTCACTGGCCAATGAATGGATATTACTTACAATAGGGGCCTGCACATGCAGGAAGACCAACTGCCTAAAGCTCACTGCTTAATTACAAAAGGAAGTCTCATTGACTTACAAAATGGATTATGGAAATCCAATATAATGTACTACTTTAGTTCATCATCTTCTATGCCAGGTTCAGTACTGGTTTAAGCTCATATAATAACCATAAACCTTACTCCAAAATTTGCCTTAATATTTGCATATTACTTCTGCAATAATCTTCCCATGTCCGCATCTTTAAATGATCTAAAAGATCTCATACTTATATATGAGTCTTATTACAATACGCCTTGTTGGCTTACAAAAAGATATTACAATTAAATACAATATGCAATAATTAAAATCTTGTTGGCTCGGGTGCCAGTAATCATCTTTACCACTGCCGGTGAACTATCTACTGGTGTCGATGCCTGCTGGTGCCATAGGAGTGCAAGGTTGCCATCAATGACAATAACTTCAATCACCTACAATTTCTCATTGGAGTGTGCAATGCCAACTTCCTGCATCTATTGATTGTCTTTGGTCTTCAACTCCAACTCACTAATAGTTTGCATGGTTCTGCGTCTAGAGGAGTGTTCAACAAAACTAGAGGTCGGCTCGTCATCAATGATCATCGTATCTTTATTCTGCTTGTTCTTCTCCAGATAGACAACCAAAGCATTCATGTTTTGAGAAGACACCTTCAACACTGCCACACTATGCTCCATGAATTTCTTCAAGGCATTCTTAGTTTTTTTAATTCAGTTGTTTATCAAATCATTATCAACCTCAACCTTTTATTTGATACTTCTCACCACATCTTCAAGAAGCTCCAAATATCCCTTAATCATGTCTTTTTCTGGCCAGTCCGGAATTTCATCTTCATCCTCAGCATCACTAGTATCCTCCACATCATCCTCTTTACCTTTAATGTTGGTATCCTTAATCAAGTTCTCAATTTTATAATCCAGGTCTCTCTGTTTATTCTGAATACTGGAGATGTTATCAATCACCCATTTCTGAAAATTGAACATTTCCAGGGTACTATTTCTAGCAGCATTCAGAATGGAGTCTGCGTTCTCTATAACCGGAGCAAAGTCCACAAACTTAGGGTTTCCCTCCTCCATGCTATGCTGAACATCATTCTTGCTATCCGAGACATAAGTTTCTGGCTCTTCAACATCCTCTTTTCTCTACTCATCCCCTTCCTTGCCCTCAACCTCCTTCTCCTGCTCATTATCTGCCTCTTCTTCCACCTCCTTCCCATGTTCCTGCTCAGAATCAACATTCTCTTCCATATCTTCTTTAGCTTCATCGCTAACCCTCAATTTCTTATACTGAGGAAGATTAGAAGAATCTTCATCAGAATCAGAGCCATCATAACCCTCAGAAATGTGGGCATTCTCCACAAAGGGATCATCCCTATTAGCCCAATCTTTACCTTTCAAATGCTCATAAATCAACAAAATAAGGCCTTGGTGAGAAATGGGGTAGGATTTAGGTTTCTTGGCATGGTCAGCCAGGCTATTGTTAAGGGAAGAAGCCAAATAGAAGGGCAACAAAATCTTCGAGCCATGGCAACAATGGTTAAGGATGACAAAGTAGTAATTGTAAACTTTTGAAAACCTTCCATCAACCGTAAGTTATTCCATTAAAACTTTCAACATTTTCTGCCAAAAAGATTTTACCTGGTTAGGGAGGTAGTAGGACGCATTGTCCTTCTTAGCAAGCTGAGCCCTTTCTCCTTCATTTTTAGGGAAATTCTTGGTAGCTTCCACCAAGAACTTGTGGTCTCTGTATAATTTGATGCCTTCCTTCTGCAATCCAGTAACCTCAACCACCAAATCTTCATCCACCTTCCAAGTCTAGCCAAACAGATTAACTTCATTATTGTTACATCCCTTGGCAAAACCATGTGAAACAAACTTCTTACTCCTGTACAATTTCTCCATGTAATCAGTGAATCCATATTTGTGCAACCTTCACCATATTTTCCTTTTGCTTTTCCAACTATCACAGCTGGAAGGCTCATTGTGATTAAGATTTCCCCCCATAATGTAATGGTTGTTCAAGTAGAAACCCTCAACAGAGCACGAAATAACCAAATGCTGAAGAAACAAGACGCTGGAATCAAAAAACAAGGTGATTTTCTTGTTGTTCAAGTAGTCTTTTAAGACATTCAATATAAACCAACACTTAATATGATTAGGCCCATCACACCGGTTCTCATTATCATGATGCCTTAAACAAATAATCAACTGACACTCCACATCACTCAAATATATTTCATTGACATCGGAACCCAAAAAGGTAATAATGAAATTAACATGTACCATGGACTCTATCAAATAATAATTTCTCATGGACTCCATTCTTACATAAAACTTCTCCGATATACTTAGTATCCTCCTCTAAAATGACCCCCTCATTAGCTAATAAATCAGCTACCTTGTTACATTCCCTAAAGGTATGGGTAATAATCACACTATCATAGGCATCTAACAACTTTTTAGCATTATCAGTGATATTATGAATTTCCCAAGAGGGGGAACTAATACCTTTAATAGCCTGAATAATATTGAGAGAGTCCCCCTCCAACCATATTTTTTTAAAATTAAAAATCTGAGCAAGCTGGAGACATTTTAACATTGTCAGAGCTTCTGCCACATGATTGTTTTGAACTCCAAAGGGAGATTCAATTACAGAAACACAAAAACCATAAGAATTTATGATGACTCCTCCCCCTCCAGCCTTCCCAAGATTACCTTTAGCTGCACCATCAAAATTCACCTTAACCCAATCATGAAGAGGGAACTGCCAAACAACATTATCTCTCCTGCTCTTCATATCAGATTTGTAGACCTTATGTATCAACTTTCATTCAGTTAGGATGCTTTTCTCATTATCAATCATGTTAATATAGCTCCACTGCTTGTTGTTTTTGTGAATGGTATTGATGTTTTCTTTAATAGCCCTTCAAATATTTTCAAAAACCACCTGAGAAGAACACTTAGCCTCCTTGAAAATTCTATTGTTTCTCTCCTTCTAGATATGCCAACAGGTCATAGGAAGGACAAAGGACCAGAGGGTATTATTGATAGGAAGTTTGATAGGGAAGATCCATTGCTAGATGACTTCCTTAAGACTATTGTGCATTACCCAATCAACTTTCCATTGCAACCAAACTTTACTCCAGATTTCCTAGGTAAAAGAACAATGAATAAACAAATGATCCACAGATTCAACCTCTTTCTGACATAACTCACACCTATTAGGAAACATGAATCCTCCTCGGGCCAGGTTATCAATGGTAAGAATCTTGTTGTGAGTTGCAAGCCAAAAAAACATGTTAACTTTAGGAGTGAGGAATCTATTCCAATTTTTAGTCCATATTGGGTTTCAGGCCTGAGTAACAATTTTTTTATAAGCAGAGGCAACAGTAAAATTACCCCTAGGATTTATCTTCAATAAGAACACATCATCAGAATCTTTACTAATATAAAATGACAACAAATCCTGTTGGATCAACAAAAATCCAGTATAAACTGCATCAAGTCTGACCCATTTATTCTCCTTCGAATAATTACAAACCCTAGAACCATACCTCCTTTTGCATTCTTCAATGAATTGGCTACAATCCTAGTTAAAAAGAGGCTCATCTTTAATCCATACATCCTCCCAAAATCTAATTTTATCACCTTTGCCAAGGACCCATCTAGCTCCAGCTTTAGCAACTTTTATAGATTTGATCATACTATTGCATATAAAAGATCCATCAGGGATATCTTTAGAATAGAGGAGAATGAATTGGCTCGTTATGTATGTATTTATCAAACCACACCCTACTCCAATCTTTCTTAATACCATATGCCCTCCAAATCTGTTTAGCAAGCAAGGCTTTGTTGAAAGGTTTGAGAGCTTTAATACCTAACCCCCCATTGCTTTTAGGATTACAGACTTTATCCCAGGCAACCAATGCAATCCTTTTCTTATCTTCTACACCAGACCAAAGAAATCTTTTCTGAATTCTTTCTAAAGCTTCAACAAATTTGATCGGTATACTAAACAACTAAGAGCATAAACAAGCAAATTTTGAAGAGTAGCTTGAAGAAGATGAATCTTACCAGCCTGTGATAGCATAGATCCTTTCCAACCTGCCAATTTTTTGTTGAGTTTGTCAATTAACAAATTCCAAAAAGAGTTTGGAGGAGCCAAACCAAGAGGGAGACCCAAATAAGTA
The DNA here is from genome assembly GCF_030272615.1 of Cryptomeria japonica. Lineage (NCBI taxonomy): Eukaryota > Viridiplantae > Streptophyta > Pinopsida > Cupressales > Cupressaceae > Cryptomeria > Cryptomeria japonica. The sequence goes on from NC_081413.1 coordinate 575,092,930, forward strand.
GAGGGGAGCAGCTCCACCTTATAGCCAATTATGCTAGCAATCCTCTGTTGCCTCAATAATGTGGTATTGATGAAGTAAATAGAAGATTTCTCCCAATTAACCCATTGTCCAGTAGCCAGGGAATAAGATCTAAGAGCACCTTTGAAGGCAGCAGCTTCACTAACATAAGAATATCCCAACAAAATTGTATCATCAACAAACTGTTGATGTGTATAGGAGACATTAGCAAAAGAGGGTTGCAACCCTTTGATGGATTTATTCATTTTCAAATTTTGAATCAGTCTGCCCAAACATTCTGCTTGATATTGAAAAGAATAGGTGAAATAGGGTCTCCTTGCCCTAGAAGATTTAAAAAATATGGACGGAGGTCCATTAATAAGAATAGAAAAATTTGGTGTAGATATCAATTCTCTAGTAATTTTAATAACCTTCTCATCAAATCCAAAGGCCTCCATGACCCTGAAAAGAACCTGACATTCCACTCTATCATAGGCTTTTTCTAGATCCAACTTTATGAGAAATCCCTCTTTGTTAGCAGAATTAAGAGAGTGGATATTCTCATGCACAAGAATAATAAAATCCAAAATCTGCCTACCTGGGACAAATCCTTTTTGCTCCTTAGAGATAACAAAGGGGAGAACAACCAACAATATAGAAGTCAAGACTTTTGAAATAATATTGTAAAAAGAATTACAAAGACTTATTGGCCTAAAATTTCCCATAAAATCAACTCCAACCACCTTAGGAATTAGAGCAATAAAAGTAGAGTTGATTTCTTTAAGAATTCCTCTAGATCCAAAGAAATCTTTGACAACATTACCCATGTCTTCCCCAAAAATATGCCAATATTCCTGAAAGAAAAACATAGGAAAGCCATCGGGGCCCGGAGCCTTATCCCCTTGAAAGGAGAAAACAACTTTTTTAATTTCATCGGCTATAGAGATAGCAGATAATATCTTATTCTGATGAGGTCCAATAATCTTAGGAATGTTATCAACCAGGTCTTGTTGCTTAAAAATATCAATATCCTTACTACCGGTCAGGAGGTTAGAGAAGAACCTAACAACTTCATCACCAATGTCATCATCTTTGAGAAGAATTTTGTCATCAACAATTAATCTAGAGATTCTGCTAGCAGCTTTATGCTTCATAGATATATGAAATAATTTAGTGTTTCTATCACGAGCTTCCAACCAAATAGCCCTAGATCTTTGCCTCCAATAGATTTATTCTATTGATATTGTGTTGTGTAATTTGATGAGAGCTTCATCTTCTTTAGCCTTGGGGAACATCTTATAACCATCTTTCTGAATTGAGTTTTGAATATGTTCTAATTCCTCCTTCAGCTTCCTCTTGGATTCAAAAACATCTCCAAAAACCTTTTCGTTCCAGATCTTAATGTTATCTTTGGTGTTTCTTAATTTTTTAGCAACTTTGAACATGGCAGAACCATTCATATTAATGTTCCACCATTTGGCAATGAAATTTTCCAAGGAAGGGTGTGAAATCCATATTTTCTCAAACTAGAATGGAAAACAACGTTTGCCCTTAATAGAATCAGCAACAAAAGAAATGGGATAATGATCCGATCCTATTATGTTAATAACAGACAAAGAGCATCTATACTTAAGGACCCAGTCAGGAGTGATAAGGGATTTATCAAGCCTTACCTAAATAAGATCTCCTCCATCCCTTCAGTTAGACCAAGTGTAGGAAGCTCCAAAAAGATCAACATCAATCAAGGCATTGGCATTGATGAAGTCCATAAGGTCAATCCTGCTATCCAGTTGAGCTTGAGTTCCTCCAAATTTGTCAATTTATTGCAAAGGGGTGTTGAAATATCCCATCAACATCCAGTTGTCCTAAGAAAAAAACCCCCTTTTTTGCTGAATTATGTCCAAAAACTTATTCCTAGCAGCTTTAGAATTTGGAGCATAAATGTTGGTAACCACCCATTCCTGTCCATCAACAATACATTTAACTCTCATAGAAATGATATTACCATATTCATCAATTAGATCTCCATTAATATTTTTCTTATTCCAAATAATGGCCACCCCACCTAATGCACCATTCGAACTACTACCACAAACATCCCCCTGTTTAAAAAAAATTTATTTTCAACTTTTTCCTTACTCATTTTAGTTTCCTGAACCAGGATGAAGTTCGGCTTATGATCTCTGATAAAATTCCTTAATACATCATGTTTATGGAGACCATTTAGGCCTTGTATGTTCCAGGAAATTACCTTCATTTGGAAACCTGGGAGCAGGATTCCTGAATGGTTCGCTTCCTTCCATCAACTATGTTTTGTTTACTCTCTTGGTCCTTGTGCCACTTCATGGTTTTAAGCCCCTACGGGGATTTGGAAAGACCAATATCCGCCTTAGACCTGGTTCTAGTTTTAACCCCATTACAACAACTTGTCTTCTTGTTTTTCTTTTTTTCCACTCCTATTATCTCTTCATCATCTTCATCTTTATATGCAGATTGCTTATTATTCCAAGGTTCTCTTATTCTTTGAGAAGAGGTGGGTGATTCAGTGCCAACACTTTGAAATAGAGAGTTAAGGTTAATCTGAGGCGATCCAAACTTGGTCTTTTTTTCAAAGATAACTTCTGGACCTTCAAAGTCCTTTGGACACACTTTATTACTTTAATTTTCTGTATCTTTCAGAGCCTCATGTTGTGATTCATTTATGTCACCAATCTCACCCTCTTCAAGAATTTCTTCTATGCTTACATTCTCTTCCTCCTGAATCTATAAAACTTCAAATCCATTGACTATTTTGACCTCAAATACATTATCTTCATCCTTTCTAACTTCCTTCTGAAGAGTATCCTTGGAAGGACTAGCTTTCCTATCATCCTTTGTTATATCTTTTGGGTTACTAGGAAGTCCACTTCCTCCTTCTACTATACCATCCTCATTTTTATTAATCTTCTCTTTCCAAATCTGTTTAACATGATTGTTATGCTTCTAAGAATTCTTGGGGTTACTTGGGCAAGCCTTTCCCCAATGTCCAGCTTTCTTACAAGAGAAACACACAAAGGGGAGGGACTCAAACTCTATAGCTTGTTCCCACTTCCCTAGTTTGGAATTTATTTCAATAGAGCTAGGAAGGTCCATATTCTATGAAATATTAACACATATCCTCGCATACACCAACCTCTTTCATGTTGTTGTCATAGAATATATAGCCACAAGTTCCCCGAAGGAGTTAGCAATGCCTGAGAAAACATCCTCCTGCCAGAATTCAAGCGGCAAACCAGGCAACCGCACCTAGACTGGAGTAGACTCAAAAAAGGAGTCATTGAGCTCCATATTTGGAGACCATTTTCTTAAGGATAAAGAAGATTTCCCAAACATCTAGGGTCCACCACTCAGAGCCATTTACAAATCTTTCCCACAAGAGAAGGAAAATACAAAGAAACCCCCTGACAGGGCTGAAACATCAACTTGTCCTTTCAACCTCCATTTTCTCTTAACAAAAGACCTAACAACTTCAATATTAGGTCTTGGTCCAACAAATTTTCCCACTAGAGAAAAATCCATTAGATAAATATTGTGGTCTATAACCACATCTGGTACTACAATAGCTAGTCTGCCTATTTTTCTATCAGAAATATCTTCCATATAGGGAAAAGATGATTTACCAGTGGGTTTCTTTGTGTTAGGGGTCCCACAGATACTGAGAGGGGGGGTGAATCAGTATGTAACCGGTAATAAGATTTTCTTAAGTTAAAACATGCAGAACATAATATAACAGTGTACCGGTATGCAAGAAATAATGCAATAAACAGAATCAAGAACATCCACATGAAAAGTACACCATAACACAAGATGTTTAACGAGGAAACCTGGTGTGGGAAAAACCTTGGTGGGATTTATGACCCACAATATTCACTCACTAGCCAATAAGAGAATATTACTTACAATAGGGGCCTGCACATGCAGGAAGGCCAACTGCCTAGAGCTCACTGCTCAATGGGAAGTCACACTGACTTACAATAAGGATTATACTAATCCAATGACTTATACTACTTTACAATAGCATCTCCAATGCTAGATTCAGTACTGGTTCTTGCTCTGTTCTTTACATATACCCTTGACCTATAATTCACATATTAGGTCTGCTTAATAATTTTCTTTTTGCCCTTTTTCATCACCTTTTTAAATGACTACAATGATCTCTTTTATATACAAGAGTCATTTTACAATTTGCCAAGTCGGCTTACAATAATAAACAAAATATTAAATAACAAAATTCCTGTCGGCCTCTGTGCCGGTATACATATTTTCTTCTGTGCTGGTGCCGGTGTAGAGTGATCTATTGATGCCAGTGCACTGTCTTGCCTGTGTAATGCTTTGCCAGTATAATGTCTTGCCGGTGCCATAGGATTGCAAGGTTTCCATCAATGACAAAACCTTCAATCACATACAATGTCTCATTGGAGTGTCCATATGCCAACAATCTCCCCCTTTGGCATTGATGGCAACACTCATGAGAAATTTCAAAAAGTATCCAAAATGTGTAGTCCAAAAAAAGTTACCAAAAATGTTTGCCAAAAATATGAGAGCTCCCCTTGAGCATATGATTCCTGTATTTTGAACTTTCTCATCCCACTACTCCCCCTTTGGCATCAATGACAAAGGTTGTCAAGATGTCAATAGAGTTTGTAGTTTCATCTATCCATATCCTCAACCTTGTAGTTGGGTAGTTATTATCTGAAAAAGATCTCCCAAAATTAAGTTTATACTATCCATAAACTTTTTACTATCTTTTATTGTTGTTTCAGTCCTCTTTACTATACCGGTGAGATGTTGCAAATGCTCTGCAGGTGATATGCTACCTTGTGTTAGTGCCTCTGAAATTTCCTTCCGCAAACATGCTAAATAGTCCAATCTTGACTCAGTTTAGATCTCAAATGCTTTGCCTTGTTTATTATTCTCTCTTTTTCTCTTTCCAATTTGAGCAATTCTTCCTCAAAATTTGCTATCTTCTCTTCAAAAACTGACAATGAATCCGGTGAGTTGACAAAATTGTCTGCAAGCTTATTTATCTCATCCCGTGTCTTGCTTATTTTCTTGTCAATATCTACAGTCAAAAAGTTTGTTTTACATGTATCTTTATACAGATTTTTGTATTCTTTCAACAAACTACATAGTTCTGGTAGAATTGTGTCAAAATTTCTATTACACTTCTTTATTTCCTCATCAAAGAATTTATGTTTCTCTTTTTCTACCTTGTCCTTTACTGATTCTTCCTTTATTTTCTCAATGTTTTCAGAAATATATTTACACAATGTGTCCATTTGTCCTAAAGAATATTTATTATCTATATTACAGTTTGGAGCTATTGCCTTCAAAATTGGTATTGAATCATCAATTGCTTTATAAGCCTGTGAACTACAGTCAATTATTTTCTTAATGGAGTCTAATAATACCTCAGTCACATTTGTTGACTTGAATGCTGATGATGACCCAACAATCTGAGTACCGATGGAAGTAAACATGCTTGTATTGACCTCTGGTAGGTTAGTTTGTGTCTGCATTTCTTTTAGCACTAGTTTTCCCACTTCACTACTCACCGGTGGCACTGTTTCCTTATGAACCTATTCCGGAGCCTTTAGCTCTATTGGTTTCTCTGTATGTTGTGTTGTCTCTGTCTGTACCTTAGACTCTGCCTTTTTCTCTGTATCCTCTACCGGTTTCTCTGTTTCCCCTACTACCGAAGGCTCTTTAGCCATATCTGACTTGTTAGTTGTATCTTTATCAACTATTATGTTGATCTTTTGGGTATCAACATTTACAGTATACAAAACTTCAGTATTAGGATTGCTATCTTTTGCATCCATACTTTCTGTTGCCGGTTTATCTTCAGTAGTTGTAATTTTCATAGGTGGGGGTAGGTTGTCTTTAACTTTTATGCTTGGTGGTCCATGGTGCAGGAGCACCTAGGCCTCATTTTCAACACAAGTTTGAGAGTAAGTTTGATTTTTATTAGCTTTGAGTTGGAAAGGTTGATTAAGTTGTTTTTGTGTTGTTTTAAGTTGTTTGGATGAGTTTTGAACTCATTGTGTGGTTTTGGTTTCCTATTTTCATCTTTTGCTCAAAATTGCCAGTTTTGGAGTTGCCTGGCAAAATGTTGTAAAAAGTGAGTTTTTAATGTGTTTTTGTTTTGAAAATGCCTAGACATGTTTTGTGTTTGGTTTGTAGGTGTGAGTAGTGTTCTTAGGTGTTTTGTAGGCTTTGAGATCAACCTTACACCTTCTAGGCATCAAAAGTTGTCATTTAGGCATCAAAATGTCAAATTTAGTGTTCTTGGACATGTACCTGTCCATACAAGAGGCTAACCAACTTGGAGTGGTATTTATTCTCCTGTTGGAACTATTGTAAGGGTTGATCAATCGGAGTTATTAATCATTTTGAAAGTTTGCACTCATTTTACCTTGTTTTTCCCTAGTATCTGACTTCATGTGAACAACAGTCCGTACACCTGTTGTACTTGTCCGTACTGTTCTTGCATTTTCAGTTTTTACTATGTTCTCTTAAACTTCTCCCTTTGGTGGCATTCAATTTCATCAAGTTTTGAGTTTGTAGCAAAATTAGTTTGATTTGACAGTTTCACTGCCTTGTCTGGGAATTTGGCAAGGATGCTTGACCAACTTGGCTTCTTGAAGTCCTAAAATGTTCATGGCTTCTCAAGAACTAGTTGGTCAATTTGTAAATTATGTAAATACATGTTTTGGTTTCAAGAGTGCAGGTGCAAGGAGTTTTGTGGCCATGGAGCCCTAGGCAAGTGTGCCATTTGGCTAGGGTCTTATAGAAATTTGATGCTTTGCTCTTCCATAGCAATTGCATTCATTTGGTGGATTGTCCTGCCTTGATGTCCAAGTGATATGTGCAAGCAAAGAGACTTTCTAAGCCATGACAAGGAGGGTTACATGTTTTAGTTTTGTGAATTATAAACCAAAACAGTGAGTCACTGTTTGGTAGTAGTTTTTCCTTCTTTTGTTTGCTCTCCGCCATTTATTGGTGTGTGTAAACCTTGTATAATCTTTGTTTGGTTGAAAACAAGAACGAGTGGTGTAAAACCCACCCATGGGTATTGTGAATGCCAAGATCAATCAATGATCTCTTTAGGAAAAATTTTAAACGCCCAGTAGGCTGTCACAGTCATCTAGGACTGATTTTTTACACTTGTTTTGAGGTTGTATATGTAATCTCCCTCTTTAAAATGGTAGGTATGAAGGACACTAAGCATAAAAAGGTAGAGTATTGTTAAGAAAGCACAAAATAGACCTTGGAAAGGAGTTCTAACAGTGTGAAGTGCAGGTCCAAAGTGAAAAGGCAGTGAGAGGGCAAAATGCAGTCATAATTAACTAGACAGTGAACTATTTTTTGTTTTGTAATTGCCTAATGCCTTTTGTGCAGGGCTAATATGACTCCTTCTTGTCACTAATTATGTTCATGTTCACTTGCTTCAAATTGTAATTGGAATTCATGCAAAAGTTGTGTTTGTAGAAGGCAAGAATGAAAAGTTGTCAAATGTTGCATTTTCCTTATGTGCATTTTGTAAAAATCTTGTTCTCCATCCTTTGAGGTTTAAATCTTCTTGATTGTGGCCTAGTTAGTCAGTAGCATGGTAGAACTAAGTGTTCTTGTGTCATATGGGGGGTCTCAAGCTTAAAATTTGATTTTTGCCAACAAACCCTACCAAAACCCTCTTTTTATGCCCATTTTTGGGATAGTCACGGAGAAGGCCTTAGGGACCCCTAAACTTGGAAAATCTTTAAGAACTCCCAAAATGGTGTCCGAATATCAACTTTGTTTTTTTGGAAGTCCATCGTTGGAGCAGGGTGAGCACAAAACCCCAAAAGGAGGGCTAATTCCTAGTAGCCCGATTTATGCCTAAAATTAGGTTTTTTGACAAATTGGGTACACAAATGGGGAATGTAAAACCTAAAACCCATCAAGTCCAGTTAAGACAAGTTGTCCTTGCATACATTTAACATATTTGGTATGGTAGACTCCATAAGTTGGTTTTGTAGCACTCGAGAGGGAGACAAAAACAATGGATTTGAAGCCCTTGAGCAACCGTGAAGAGTTGAACTTAGGGAGGTGGATCAAGGAGAGTTGCTTGGTTGTTATTAAACCTCTTGCACTCTAATTTTTGGTGATTCCACTTTGAAACCAGCAAGGAACTTTCACTTAGTAGAATTACTAGCCAATTGGGCAACACCCTTGCACTACCTCCCTATCAGTCTACCAACTTTGCCTTTCCCCTTGTCCCTATCCTTCTGATATACTTTTATAGGCTTAGGTTTCTTGTATTCTTCTTGTTTTTCCTTGTCAACCAGGAATATGTCCCAACCATCTTCTGTTTCCTCTATTACTTCAGTAACTCTTCCTGCCATTAGTGAAATGTGCCGGTGTGCAGTAGAGAATACTGACTGGTTCGCCTGAGCAATCAAATCATCAATTTCCTTGAGAGAGTTTACTGGATATGCAACAAGTAGTTTCTCCATTTTTATTTTCTTATCTAATTTTATCACTGCTTGTCTTCTAGCCTCAAGTCTTTTGTACAAATCATTAGGAATTTCATTTGCTAATTCCATCAAAAATTTTTTGTACATGTCCATATGCAGTATCACACCTTCCTCTCAACTTGCTCTTTCTCATTAGCAGATAGAGTGTCATAAATTTTCTCTATGTTTTTTAGTTTTCCTTCCTCTGTGATTTCATTTAACAATATATCAAGAGGTGTCAAGTCACTGTTTGTCCTTTTCTTTTTCTTTGGTGTCAACTTTTTCTTGGGTGTGGCCTTTCTATTCAGAGATCTCATTGCTTGTTGCTTTTTCCTTGTCCTTCTAGGTGAAGGAGTGGTTGCCGGTGAGGGATCTCTTTTTCTAACAACTCTTTTAAAAGTTGCTGGCATGTCTCCTTTCGAAGAAGTACCTACAGGTGATAGGTGAGTTTCAGGTTGTGGGGCTGCCAACTCATCCTCTGTTATACTGGTTTTCTTTAGTACATCTTCCTTAATGGCCTTTGCTTGCCTGGATCCTTTCCTCACAAATGCCTCAACCTTCTTTACTCTTTTCTTTGATTGTATTTGGCTTTCTATGGTCTTAGCACTACCAAATACTTCTTCCTTAGGTTCATTTGAGGCTTCCAGAAGTGCTTTAGCATAAGTTTCAACTATGTGATCATCTGTCTCATAGCCCATCTCGGTTACCCAAATTGTCCTTGGGATGATTGCTTCCATCCAGATTTCATCTTTCTCAATAACAAAGCATATATCATCTTTGTATTTGTCTACTATTTTCTAGGATAACCTTATTCTTTGCTTCATTTTGGTGTTCAATGCTTGGAAAAAGTCATGAATATTGTTCTCCTTGTTTTCACCCATCGTATTGAATAGTTTTGTCAATTGTTTTCCTACCGATATGTCATATCCAAGTTCTTTATAACCTATACCGGGAACCTATTTTGTTATGTGTAGCATTAGACATACCAACAAATTTCCAAATCTAAAAGTTCCTTTCTTGTCCTTTTTTATTCTTCTAAGGTTGTCTATTAGTTCATCCTTTAACCATTCACAGATGTCAATTTTTGCATTGTCTGTTACCATATCATAAGCACTCTTAATGCATAGAATTGAAACTAAGTTAAGTCTGTTAGCATGAGTGGCTTTGTAACCTAATATCATACTTATGAATCTCACATTGATATCTTTTACATCATCAACCCTTAGAGATCTCTTATCGAATGTTGCACCTGTTAGTTTTGCAACTAGGTCATTTGGAATCTTCTTGGTTTTGTCTGGTCTCTTACCGATGGTCGGTAACCCTGTGAAAACTTTCACAACTTCCTTGGTGATCTTATGGATTGTATCTAGCCAGAAAAATTCTCCATGAACTCTGCTTAACACTATCCTAATCACATCCTTTGGAAATTCAGGAATGCTAAGGATTTTTGTGAATCCTAGGGTTTCACTAACCTTGTGTTCAGCTTTAACATTGCCGGTATCATCACATATTATGGTTTTATACATGGTTTTGATTTCCTCATCTCCTAACTCTTCAATGTTGTAGTGGGTGTTCATTGTAGGGTCTTCAGCATATACAACACCTTTAGGGATTTGAGAAAAAGCACCTAAGGTATCCTCCTTTGTTATCTCGGGGACTAACTGAAATACGGGCCTAGGTCTTTTGATTACTTCAACAACAGTAGGGTTAGCTATGTATTCAATTGCAGAGGTGGATGCCATGATTAAATACCTTTTACTACCTTGGATGGATGATTGCTTGGAGTGTGCTTGCTTCTTGCTCGAAATGCTTTAGCTCAGAATCTTCGTGCTCTCTGAAAATTTGAAATCACAGTGAAATGAAATGGATCCAAAACCTTATTTTATAATGTCTTTTTGCCATCTACCACATTAATTGCATGCCGGTTAAGTATTCACTTAACATTGTCTGCCGGTAATAAGTAATTTTCAACTTCTTATCTCTAACCGAGGGAATAATTAGCACATGTATCATTAGATTGCCAAACTCTCAAGGAAATTTTCTTCAATTAGATGAAGAACTTCCTGTCAGTGGAGCACTTCTCTATCCTACCGGTGAAGCATCACTTTGTCCTATTGGTGGAGCAATGATTGGTTCTACCGGTGGAGAAGCATTCCCAATATTTAGATCTGCTTTTCTAATCCATTGCTTTGAGAATTCTTGCTTAACCTCTTCAACTTTTTCCTTACCTTTCAAGCTAGCACTTTTGTTGTCTATCGGTGTACCTTTACTTCTAAAAAATTTAGCAATATGCCCAATCTTGTTACATGCATAACAAGTTACATTATTCTTTTGAATATCTTTCCCATAAGCTATGCTGGTTTGTGTTCTGCATTGATTTGATAAATGTCCAAATCTTCCACAAACATAACATCTCACATTCATTCTGCAGTTTTTAGAGTTATGACCAACTTTGTTGCATTTTGAACATTGACCAGTGGGTGTATTGATATTCTGATAATTCCTTGATCTCCATTCATTTGCTCTATGACCATACTTATTATAGTTAAAGTATCTTCCATTGAATTTATAAGCATTAGGTTGCCTTACCGATTTGTTGTGATCTTGAGTATTTGTAGTACCGGAGCTTTCACCAACTTCAAGGCCAATTCCAGAAGTGTCACCTTTAGGTTTTTGATTCTTCAGTAAGGTACCAAGTTCCTCTAAGCTTTTCTTGAATTTTTCTTTGTGTTGATTTGTAGTTTCCAGTTCCCTTTCCAAGATTTCTTTTTGTCTCATCAGTTCATTTGAGTCATTCTGAGTATGCATCAGGTCTGTCTTCAACATGTCATTTTCATAGCTAAGTCTTGTGTTCTCATTTGCTGCATCAGTTAGTCTTCTGGTCAATTCTTCTTCATTATTCTTTCTATCCTCAATCTCTTTGCAAAATCTCATAGTCATATCTTGCATTTCATTTTTTGTTGTCATGATCTCTTGTTTCAACTTGCTTATCATATCATTACGTGATTCCTTTTCATCATTCTCATTTTTCATTTTTTTAGAGAGTTCTCTTCTCTTATTTCTTGCAATAGTAAAATTTTCTTGAAGTGCCTGAATGATATCCTGAGCTGCTCTCAAATCATCTTCTAATTTGATATTTTTCAATTTTTCTGCATCATAGTCTGTAAGAGCTCCTTTAAGTTGCTTCATCAGATTTTCCATCTTTACCGGTGTCAAGATCTTCCTCAAGCTGTTAGGCTTCTGAAAAGAGAGGACCCAGCTCTGATACCAATTGTTAGGGGTCCCACAGATACTAAGAAGGGGGGGTGAATCAGTATCTAACCAATAATAAGATTTTCTTAAGTTAAAACATGCAGAACATAATATAACAGTGTACTGGTATGCAAGAAATAATGCAATAAACAGAATCAAGAACATCCACATGAAAAGTACACCATAACACAAGATGTTTAACGAGGAAACCCGGTGCAGGAAAAACCTCGGTGGGATTTGTGACCCACAATATTCACTCACTGGCCAATAAGAGAATATTACTTACAATAGGGGCCTGCACATGCAGGAAGGCCAACTGCCTAGAGCTCACTGCTCAATGGGAAGTCACACTGACTTACAATAAGGATTATACTAATCCAATGACTTATACTTCTTTACAATAGCATCTCCAATGCTAGATTCAGTACCGGTTCTTGCTCTGTTCTTTACATATACCCTTGACCTATAATTCGCATATTAGGTCTGCTTAATAATTTTCTTTTTGCCCTTTTTCATCACCTTTTTAAATGACTACAATGATCTCCTTTATATACAAGAGTCATTTTACAATTTGCCAAGTCGACTTACAATAATAAACAAAATATTAAATAACAAAATTCCTGTCAGCCTCTGTGCCAATATACATATTTTCTTTTGTGTCGGTGCCAGTGTAGAGTGATCTGTTGATGCCGGTGCACTATCTTACCTGTGTAATGCTTTGCCGGTATAATGTCTTGCCAATGCCATAGGATTGCAAGGTTTCCATCAATGACAAAACCTTCAATTACATACAATGTCTCATTAGAGTGTCCATATGCCAACAGTTTGCAAATAAACTATTCCAGAGTTTGAGAACCTTCACCTTAGCCGTCTTTTCCAATTCAGCATTCAAGATCTCAGGACCCAACTTTGAAGAATCTTCATTATTTTTAAGGACAAGAGGAGGGTCCCAATGCCATGGGTCCCCATCCTTTCGACCATCCTCATCATCCACCATAGATCCCAAAGAAACAAGTTGTCCTTGAGATGTAGAGGCAGGAAAACCAGAAGAGCCAGTCACGCTGCTCCCTCCATTCAAAGAATTCAAATTTCTCTCCAGCTGCGCTATTCCCTCCGTTTGTTTCTTATTTGACAGTGTTGTCCTCTAGCTCCTTCTTTGTATGTTTTAGTTGTTAAGAGATTTGGGTATTTTCTCACCAATGTTACTTTTGTAGCGTAGGAAATGTCCCTAAGTCTTCTTCTCCGCTTATCAATGGCCATTTTGTGGCCAATTCTTTTCTCACCCTCATTGAAGATGAAGAAAATATAATGGAGGCCCTGTAATGCCTTGACACATTTTGTTTAGCCTCTAGGTCTTCTATTCAATGGCACAAAACCCAATGCTACAGCAATCCTTCCTTTTGCCCCCTATTTGGATGTTCTAGTATGGGATGGAAGTGGATTGGTCATGGTGAAATTTTCTCTTTTTCTTTCTAGGGATTTCCCATGGATTTTTAGAATGCGATTCTCACTAGAATTGAGAAGAAGTTGGCCTACTGGATCACCAAGCTGCTTTATCTTGCAAGGAAGTTTCAGATTTTCTCAAATATTTTGGCAACCACTCATGTTAACTATTATTCTTGTTGGGATCCTTCTAAATCCTCTTATACTAAGCTTTAAAAACTTCCCAAAGAATTTTTATGAGCCTCATTTGTAGACCATCATGGATTTCATATAGTGGCCTAAGAGTTTTATTGTCTCTCTAGAGTCTAGTGGCCTTGGGCTTGTTTCTACTCACTAATAGGGCCTTTCTTAGTGTGTCAAATGGATTATATGGGCCATTCCTGGTAATGAAGCTTGGAATATTCTTCTTTGTCATTCCATTTCTTCAACTTTCCTTTCTAACAGACCTTCTTGGAAGGGGATTGGTTTTCAAATCCATCTCACTATGAAGGATGTTGTGCAGATAATGGGTACTTTTGTGGCCAAAAGCATTTGGTTGGCTTGGGAAGTTGTCAAACCTTATCTTTAGTAGGATGGATTTGGTTTTAGAGATGGTCTCTCATTCAACCAACATAACATTTGGTGGTCTCTACTCATTCAAGTTCATGGACTCTCCCTGGCTCAAGTGCCTAGAGTTTGTGCTTTGCACTTCCATAAGCATGGCATTTGTGCCCTCCAAGACTTATTTTCTATAGTTACTATGAGTATTCATTCATGGGAGGATTTTAGAACTTAGTTCTATCTTGGCCTTCCATATCGACAAACATTTGATGTTGTCATTTATGCTCTACCTTTGAATATGCTACACAAGTTGGGTATTTATTCAGTGAAGCCTTGGTGAAAAGACTAGCGTTGGTTTTCCAACACAACCTTTTACAGTTGCAAACCCTAGTTAGGTTATCGTTGGCTCTCTTTGTACCTACCTATAGTGCCATCTCTAAACCTTCAATAGAATTTTCAATCTTCCCATGCGACCTGGAATCACAGATTCAGTATTGGTTGGTCTTCTATCCTTGAACCCAAGCTTTCTCATTTTACTTGGTGTACTATTTTCCAAGGCTTACCTCTAGGTGCTCAACTAAGGCATATGGGTATCCTAGAGCAACACTATCCTTTATGTGATCATCTAGAGTCTTTCATCCACCTCTTCTAGTTTTGTTTATGTGCTCATAACTTGTAGAATTAGATTCGTGACTTTTTTTTACCTTTCAAGCCAGAGCCCTTTTCTTTGCATATGATGCTTTTGGGGGATTCCTCGCATATCCCTTTCAAATTTTCTTAGATTTGGCATGCTTTCAAGGTGGAAATACTCTTCACAATTCAGAAAGATAGGAATGTTATTTTGTTGTCTCATATCTCAATTGATATTCATGTATCGCTTTTTACTAAAGCTTGTATTTGTGATAATGTCATGCTTTAAATTCAAGTGAAAGATAACAAATTTGTGTTGGAGGTGGCCCACCTTAAGACCCTTCTGGATCATTGGGGAAATGCCCCTTGTATAGTTGTTACAGTGCCTCTAGATCCTACTACTAGTACCTCTCCTAGACCCTCAGCCTTTCGAGATCGGTCTCCACCCCGTGGATGTCGACGTGGACGTAGCTCCTCCAATTGTCGCTCTCAAACCTTGATGTCCCAGGCTCCTCACTACCAATCTAGTGGTGGCAGTGCTTTCAACAAGAGATGCTCTGTCTCTCCACCTCTTGGGGGTTTTGCTTCTGAGCCTAGGGCTTGAGGAGGGTGGATCCTACTAATGGTGGCACCAATGGGTGGTCAGCTTCAGGTGGTGGCAATGGTTGGTTGGCTCCTAGTGGCGATAATGAATGGTTTGGTTCCTCTAAAGGTTTTCCATTATTAGCTTTGGCAATCTCACCCTCTTGAACAACTCAAGACAAGGAGATAAAGGAGGTTGCTTCTAAAGAAGGGCGGTCCCTTTTGGATGATAGCCCTAATATCATTGATGTATGGGGTCCTAAGGATGACAGATATGTACCTCCTTCAACCACTACTCTAGTTGCTTAAGCAGTCATTTTATGTTTTTTGCTCTCCGAGTTTAACCTATGTTGTGTTTTTTACTTATCTAGCCATTGCTTGTCCAACTCTTGAGGGGTGATCTTGTATCCTGCTACCTTTTTTTGTGAATAATGTACTTTATCTCTATTAATATAAATGGCTACTATTCATGATATATAGATATATGCTCCAAGTATAATAGAAAATATATAATAAAAATATGAATTATATTATTGAAGGTACTTTGATCAAAGTAAACTATCCAAATATATTTTTTGACATCTAAAGGTAATATTAAATTTTTCTTCTAATCCTAAATATCAAGATTGAGAAATAATTAATTTGTTTTTATAAGAGTAAGATAATATTAGACTTTCCTTGTGGATATCAACTAACCTTTACTATTTAAAAAATATATAAATCACTTGGAAAGGACACATAATTGGGGTTAAATTTTTTAACTAATTTAAATAGTGAACATTGTAACCATGTTACTATAAATCCTGAGAGAAGTGGAAATCCTTTATTTTAAAAGATTCTTATTTAGTTGACTAGTTAATGATGCATGCTAAACTTCTAGTTCTAGAAATAATTTAATACATTCACTAAAATTGAGTACTAGTAAGCTATTGAGCATATGTATGTCCAATCTATGAATGGAGCATTAAAATATAGTGAAGGAAGTCTTCAAATATCTATTTGATACTTTAGAGCATTATATGTGTTATTAGGGAGTTGTTTTGAATCTTGCAATCATATCTTTGATCACCTATAGGAGACTTGTACATGTGACACTTGCAAGATTATTTTTGGTTAATTATGCCACACACGTAGTAGTACCTAACACAACTATTGTAGTAATTTAGGTCACCTACAACATACATGTGGTAA
Source organism: Cryptomeria japonica (assembly GCF_030272615.1). Classification (NCBI taxonomy): domain Eukaryota; kingdom Viridiplantae; phylum Streptophyta; class Pinopsida; order Cupressales; family Cupressaceae; genus Cryptomeria; species Cryptomeria japonica. Next base: position 575,109,099 of record NC_081413.1, read on the forward strand.
TAGTTGTTACACCTACAAATTTGCTTGGGGTCACTTGTAGCACACATGTAACACAAGTATAATAATACATTATGTTAGTTGTAGCACACCTAAAAGAGTACTTATAAGACTTGTAGCAATATGTAACACCTACAGTAATATGGGAAACCTAAAATACATTACTTGTGGTACTACAAATGGTATTTGTAGTAGTGTTACTTATAGTCGTGTTAAAGCATAGTTGTAACATTTAGTGTATATAGATGGATTTATATACACTTTAAAAAAATTCTTTGCTAAACATCAATTCTAGAAAATCTAGAATATGGTAAAACATGTGTAGATAAACACTCCTCTAAAATCATAGGACATAATCACAACAATGAATACATGTGGATCATAACAAGTTACCAGTGCAAGCTTACTATTTGGGTAACTTACCTCATACATTTTAGATCTTACTTTCGGATCACTTCCATTGACATGAATAGATGCAATATTTTACTACAGATAATCCTCAACTAATTCCATCACTATAGCTAGCCAAAATACCTCCCCAACTAAAAATATTATGATATGACATAATACCTCCCCAACTAAAAGTATTTTGCATTCTTCATACATCTGGATGCCATAACACATTTGATACTCCTCTAACATAAAATACAACACTCCTTTGACATCAATGACAACATATATATCTTTATATTTTCTCTTTCATGTCGATTCTTTTTCCACACCGAATAAAGTTTGGATAATATTGGAAACTCTTTGATAAACAAGATGAATTAAGAGGTCATGAATTGGAGAATGGGCTCATTGGTTTAAGTCCTTCAATTTTTGATACCATCTAGGAATTATTCACAAAAATAAAGGCCTTAAGATCATGTTTGAAATAGTATGAAATTGAGAAAGATGATAAACAATTGATCCTAAGTATTCTATCTAAACTTGGTCCTAGTGATGCAGGAGCATCCCCGGTTCATAGCAATCTTGCATCAACCAAAAACATTTTCTTTTTTGTTTGCAGTTTTAGTTTTCCTTTCCATGTGTCTCATTTCTGGCAGACCGGTTTCTTATGGAGTTGGATTCTTCTTGAAGACTTGATCACCCTGCTTTCTTTCTAACCACATCTCATTTGGATCACTTTTCGGCAAGATATTGCTACCGGTTTTCCTTGACAGTTTCTTGTTACCAGATTGTTCTGTTGTTTCCGGTTGCCTGAGACTTATTCTTGTGATCTACCAGAATCCATTTTGATGATTGTGGAGCCTTGGATGTTGATATCGATGTTTCTTGATGTGTGGCCAACCTCCTACATTTCATCCTTTGGGATTTTTCGAAGGCTGACATCATTCATTTATGCACGTTAGGGTTTTGATCCTTTTGGGCCCACCTGATCCTTTGGATCAATATATATATTTGTAATCATTCTTTGCAATGTAGGCAATCAATTTGGAGAAAAGGGAGTATCAAATAGATAGTGCTTCGAAGATAGATCTTTCGATTCAAGGTCCCTATGAGACCTATTCTACCAAGCCTGTGTGCCGGTATGTTGTAACCCGGTTGTTGCCGGTTGGATGTATTTGACTTTCATGCAATAAAACAATATGTTTCTTGTGTTTGCCTCCATCATATTTGTGTGTTTCTGTTGTGTTTACTCTTGCTGACCGGTTTGGATTGATCTCTTCGAGGTCCCTACTCGCCGGTGGCTGCTTCAAGTGGTATCAAAGCAAAGTTTCATTCCAGAGGATTGTGTGTCTTGAATCTTGTTGTAGGGTGGCGGATTGCATATCCAACCTGCAATTGCAGAGGACTAGCATGGATCAATGGCGCGAAGAGGAACTAGGAATGGTGGAGCACGTGGGAATGGAGACCCTACTATAATGGAGATGTTGCGAGGAATAGCAACTTGGTTAGAAGCCGTGGAGATAGCCCAGAGAAGAGGCCTCCATGTTAAGGATGTGAACGAAGATGAAGGAGAAGAAACCCCAATAGAACAAGTAAACGTACCGGTAGTTGATCCAAAGGAGGAAAGGTTTTTAAGGGTTTTGAGTAGGGTGAACACTAAACCTCATTTTACCCAACCGGAATATGATGGGAAGTTAGATTTAGATGAATTGTTGGATTGGATCTTGGAGATGGAGAAATATTTTGACTCTGAAAACACTGCAGAAGAGAGGAAGGTGAAGTATGCCTGTACCTAGTTGAAGGGTCATGCATCTCTTTGGTGGGCACTTGCAAGTTGATAGGCAAAGAAGAGGTAAAGAAAATATTAAGACATGGGATAGGATGATTGCTAAGTTAAAATCAAAGTTTGTCTCGATAAATTATCAAGTAGATCTGTTCCAAAAGTTGCAGAATTGGAGACTTAAGGAATCTAGTGTGAAGGAGTACACCAAAACATTTTACAAGTTGAACATTAGATCTGGACATGTTGATGATGAAATTGAACAAATTGAAAGATATTCAAATGGATTGCGGATGTCTATACAAGATGAACTCGGTATGATCAAATTAGAGAGTGTTGAAAAGGCTTATCAGTATGCAATAAAGGCTGAAGAGAAATTGAATAAAAGGCATGAGTAGAGATAGAGAGGTAGAGGTGGAAGCTTTACTAGAGGAAGATTTCAAGGAGGATGAGGATGCATTAGAGGAAGAGGAACCAGTACAAACTAGAACAAGGATAAGGAAGTAAGAAAAGAAGGTAATTCATACCGGAAGGATGATAGAAGTTTCTACTGGAGGAGAGAACCAGATGGTTACCGGAATGAGAACTTTGGAAGACAAGACAAAAGGACATTTAGAGGAACCTGTTTTAAGTGTGGAGGAAAAGGACACCGTGCATTTCAATTTAAGAAGTCAGATACTACCAGAAGAGTGGCAGTGGTGGAAGAGAACCCCACCAGATCAAATAATAAATTGGAAGATGGAGAATTGTTGATGATGAGGAGAGCTTTGTGTCATACCGGAGAAGATAAAGAACCCTTACAGAGGAAGAACCTGTTCAAGACCAGATGTAAGGTATCCGGTAAGTGTTGTAAAGTTGTTATTGATAGTGGTAGTTCAGATCATCTTGTTTAAGAAGAGATGGTGAATAATTTGAAATTGGAGAGATTGAAACACCCTAAGCCTTACCAGATAGCATGGATTCAGGAAGAACATAAGTTGTTAGTAAGTGAACAACGCTTAGTAAAATTGAAAATCGGGAATTATCATGATGAAGTTTTGTGTGATATTATGCCTATGGACATTTGTCATCTTTTGTTGAGAAGACCTTGGCAGTTTGATAGACAAGCAATACATGATGGAAGGAAGAATACATACACTATTGTGGCCAATGGGATGAAGCAAACCTTGTTGCCTTTGGAGGAACCTTTGAAGAATGAAGTCTATACAAATACCAAAATTTGTCTTGTAGATGGAAGGAAGTTCATAGATGGACTGAGATATGAGAATGTATGTTATGACTTAATTCCTAAGAGGACCAAGAGACCAAAACCAAAAGGAGAACACCTGGCAGAGATAAGAGATTTGCTGACAGAATATGAGGACATCATTGCAGCTAATGTACCTAATCGATTGCCACCTATTAGAAGTATTAGTTATTGCATGGAATTAGTTCCTGGATCCAGTTTGCCTAACAAAGCTGCACACCGATTAACACCGACAGAGAATGAAGAACTGAATAAACAGGTGCAAGAGCTATTGAAGAAAGGTTTGATCAGAGAAAGTTTGAGCCCTTGTGTAGTACCAACAATATTGGCAACTAAGAAGAATGCACAATGAAGGATGTGTATCGATTCAAGAGCAATAAACAAGATCACAGTGAAATACTGGTTTCCCTTACCTAGGATGGATGACATAATGGACTATTTGAGTGGAGAAAAGTACTTTACAAAGATATATTTGAAGAGTGGATATCATCAAATCGGGATCAGAGAAGGTGATGAATGGAAGACTGCAATTAAGACCAATGAAGGATTATATGAATGGTTGGTGATGCCTTTTGGACTGACTAATGCACTGAGTACTTTCATGAGGCTGATGAATGAGGTTTTAAAGAAATTATTGGGTAAGTTTTTTATTATATACTTGGATGACATTCTGATTTTCAGTAAAATAAAAGAGGAACATTTGTTGCAGTTAAGACAAGTTTTTACAGAGGTTGAGAGAAGAAAAGTTACTGATCAACATCAAGAAGTGCACTTTCATGAAGGATGAGTTAGTCTATTTGGGTTGTTTGATATCTAAGAATGGTTTGAAGATGGACTCAGAGAAAGTGAAAGCCATTGTTGAGTGGCCTACACGAGAAAGCATTGGAGAGGTAAGATCATTTCATAGATTGGCTAGTTTTTACCAAAAGTTTATCAAGAATTTCAGTTTAGTTTGTAATCCTATAACTGAGACCATGAGGGGAGATAGGAAGGAATTCAAGTGGACCACCGGAGGAAACAAAATTATCGAGTTGTTGAAGCAGAAAGTGACTAAGCAGCCTGTGTTGGCTTTACCAGATTTCAATAAGGTATTTCAAGTGGCTTGTGATGCAAGTGGAACAACAATAGGAGAAATTTTGATTCAAGAAGGGAGATCAATAGAATATTTCAATGAGAAATTGAATGATGCCCAGAAGAAATATTCAGTATATGATCAGGAATTTTATGCCATAATTCAAGCCTTAAAGAAATGGAGACATTACTTGCTGCCTAAGGAGTTTGTGTTGTATACAGATCATCAAGCTTTGCAATATTTGAGCAGACAAAGTAAGTTGAATCAGAGACATATGAGATGGGTAGAGTTCTTGCCTAGTTTCACCTTTGTGTTGAAACATAGAAGTGGGAAATCTAACAAAGTTGCTGATGCATTGAGTAGGAGAAGGAATTTGCTAACAAAGATGAGAGTGACAGTATTAGGTTTTGAGGATTTGAAGACCTTGTATGATGAAGACTCGGATTTTGCATAACCTTGGAAAGCCTTTAGAGAACCAATTATGGTTGATAGGAGCAAATGGTTGGATTACTTCATTCAGGATGGGATGTTATTTAAGGGAGTTTAGTTGTGCATACCTAAAAGTTCCATGAGAGAGAACTTGATAAAAGAGAAGCATAGTGGAGGTTTAGCTAGACACTTTGACATTGATAAAATAATTGCATTGGTAAGTGAGCATTACTTTTGGCCCCAAATTCATAAAGATGTTAAGAGATATGTACAGAGTTGTAGATTCTGTCAAGTTACAAAAGGTAGTAGTCAAAATTCGGGATTGTATAAACCTTTGATAATACCAGTAAGACCTTGGGAGGATATAAGCATGGATTTCATACTAGGATTGCCTAAGACATAGCAAGGGAATGATTCAATATTTGTGGTAGTGGATAGATTTTCAAAGATGACTCATTTCATACCTTGTAAGAAGACATAGATGCATTGCATATAGCAGACCTATTTTTCAAGGAAGTGGTAAGATTGCATGGATTACTTAATAGCATAGTTTCAGACAGAAACACTAAGTTTGTTGGCTATTTTTGGAGAGCACTTTGGAAGCAGATGAAGACTGATTTGAAGTTCAATTCTACTTTTTACCCACAGACTGATGGAAGTAGTTATCTAGAGTTTGGGAAACTTGTTGAGATGCTTAGTAGGAGATAAAACCGGAAGTTGGGATTTGATCCTTGCACAAGTAGAGTTTGCCTATAACAATTCAGTGAATAGAAGTACCGAAAAAACACCTTTTAAGATTGTTACTGGAGTCCATCCTAAAGGAATAGCAGAATTGAGAGACATTAGCAGTGAAGACCGAAAGAGTTTAGAAGTAGGAGAATTTGCAGATCACATGGCAACATTGCACATTCAAGTTAAACAACATTTGAAAGACATGAATAACAAATACAAGAAGAAGGCAGATGAGAAGAGGAGACATAAGGAATTTAGGGTTGGCAATGAAGTGATAGTCTATTTGAGAAAAGAGAGATTCCCAGTTGAAACTTATAATAAGTTGCAGATGAAGAAGTTTGGACCCTGTAAGATCTTGAGAAAGTTTAGTTCTAGAAATGCATATGAAGTAGATCTACCAGATAGTCTAAGTATTTCACCTATATTCAACATTACAGATCTTCATGAGTACCATGAACCAAAATTCAGTGAGGACATTATTGCAGACTTGGAGAAACAATTTCCCCAGAAGGAACCAGATCAGATTGAAGAGATTTTGGAAAATAGGATCGAGTGTAGTACTTGAAGTAGTTAGTACAAAGAATACCTTGTGAAGTGGAAGAATAGACCAGTGGAAGACTCATCTTGGATTTCTCGGGCAGAGGTAGACCACCTTGGTTTTCCTCTAACCCTAACAAAGTGAGAGGCTCACTTTCTATTAACCCCGGATGTCTGATGCAGGAGAATCCCTGGTTCATAGCAAACTTGCACCAATCAAAAACACAGTTTCAGTTTTCCTTTCTGTGTGTCCTGGTTTTAGCACACCGGTTTCCTGTGGAGTTGGGTTCTTCTTGAAGGCTTGATCACCCTACTTTCTTTCTAACCGCATCTCATTTGGATCACTTTCTGGAAAGATATCGCTACCGATTTTCCTTGACAGTTTCTTGTTACCAGATTATTCTGTTGTTTCTAATTGCTTGAGACCTATTTTGGTGATCTACCAAAATCCATTTTGATTCTTGCGGAGCCTTGGATGTTGATCTCGATGTTTCTTGATGTGTGGCCAACCCTCTATGTTTCATCCTTTGGGATTTTTCGGAGGCCAACCTCATTCATTTTTGCACGTTAGGGTTTTGATCCTTTTGGGCCAACCTAATCCTTTGGATCAATATATATTTGTAATCATGCTTTGCAATGCAAGTAATCAATTCAGAGAAAAGGGAGTATCAGATAGATAGTGCTTAGAAGATAGATCTTTCGATTCAAGGTCCCTATGAGACCTATTCTACCAGGCCTATGTGTCGATATGTTGTAACCCGATTGTTGCCGGTTGGATGTATTTAAATTTCATGCAATAAAATAATCTGTTCTGCATTTTCCTCCATCATATCTGTATGTTTCCATTGTGTTAACTCTTGCTGACCGGTTTGGACTGATCTCTTTGAGGTCCCTCCTTGCCGGTGACTGCTTCACCTAGCTATTCAATCTTTCTTTCTACATTTTATGCTAGTAAAAGTGTCATGGAATTTACCTACACAATTTTATCTCTCGATGTATTTTTTAATAAAATCATAAAAGAACATGATAAATTGCTTCAAATGGGCACTATCAAATCTTCTAACTCTCATGCCTTGGATGCAAATCAAGGAACTAAAGATAAGAAAGATAATATAAATCAATCTAAGAAACAAAACAATTAAGGAGAGAATGTTTCAAATGGATTTTTGTCTACTTCTAATTTATAGACACTAAACCTTCTTCGAATCAAGGCAAACCTATAAAACCTAAGAAGTAGAAGGTTAAATGTACTTATTGTAAGAAAATTGACCATGATGAACATAAATATATGAAGAAACAGATGGAATACCTCATACATCTTCTTAAGAAAATCAACAAAGGGGTCACTGAATATCCGTCTTCATAACATCAAGAATCTACTAAGAAGAAAGGAAAAAGGCCATGCTGGTTATGCTTATACATCAAACAAATATACAAGGAAAGATCTTTGTGCATCTACAAGTATTAAATTAGGGAGATACATTTTAGCTTCAAGAGCTTCTCATTATATGACTTCTTCATAGTCCATGTTCTCTTCTTTTTATACTTGTGTTATGCCACCTATTTTGATTGGTAACAATACATATATTGATGCAGGAGTATCCAGGGTTGTAGGGCAATCCTGCATCTATCCAAAATACTATTATTTTTATTTTCTATTATGGTTAGGTGGTAAAAATAAATGCAAGCATATATAGTTCTCCATGTACCTAGGAAAGTGCCCAAGGGGACAAAGGGGGTGAAAATTATTTAATATTTGTGGTCTATGTTCAATGGAAATTGTAATTTTCAAGAAAGGACATGTTTCTCTATCATTTATAATGTTAAAATTATAAAAACACACCTTTTAGGAACCCTCCTAGGAAAGTTGAAAGGTCATCTATTGGATATATGTTTCTTTTCTTGATATCCATGTGTTTTTAATCAAGAGGGGGAGTGGAATTTCCAAGAGGCACAAGAGTTCTATAAAATGGAGTCTTGGGCTAGTTGTTTAATCATCTAGAGTTGATCCAAGGTTGAGTGGATCATCTAGACTAGTGTCAATAATTCAAAGTTAAGTGATAATTTGAAGTTGAGAATAATTTTTCCTTCATTTGAGAGTTGAGTTGTAGGTTTTTTCTTGCAAGATTGGTAAAGTCTATGAGGATAAGCATTGTAATTTCTAAATATTTGTGTTTCTTTATATTTAAGTAATAGAGAATTAGTTGTTTTTTCTACCAATTTATATGCAATTCTATTTGTTATGCTATGCGTGAATCTTGGGTGGAGTAACCCTCATATAGTATAAAAGAGCATTTGTTTTGGGTATGTTAGGGGAGTATTCTAAATCATATATTAATTTAATTAGGAAAATGTTTGTTGATATCAAGGATAACACTTTCAATTATGTATTGTGTGTACCTCATGGTTCCAATAATCATCTTTCCATATGTCCAATTGCTCATGGTGGAGCACGAAAGATAGTGGAATTCACTCATGACTCAACTCGCATCAAAGATTTGAAGAGAAGAGATATTATTTTTATTGGGGTGGTTGATCATGCATCTTGATTATACACCTTATCAAATTTTGTTCCTAATGATGAAGTTGACCCTTTGGATGATGATCACACTTCTAGTGTGGACCTTGATTTTGAGGAGAATAATTTTGGTTACTTAAACTTGGGCATTCTCACAAGTGATATAGTTCTTGAACCTCTCATTTCATGTCCTTTATCCACTATTACTACTAGAGAGTTAAAAGTTATCTCATTGAAAAAGTCCAATGATTTTTTGTACTAGGACATATATAGACTTTTGTATAGGTATTTCAATAAAAATTGTGGAGTCTCATATTATAGATTTGGGAGACTAATGATTTAATTTATATTCTCTTTAATGGGAATGGTTCTTCTTCAATTTTTTTTGAGGCAACACTCTAACCAGGTATTCCTCATTCACTACATTATCACTCATCATAGTTTGACATGAGTGTGGATACTTTGGGACAACGTTTGGAGGATACATCTTTATCGTCAAAGGAGATATGTGTTTTTGGATTTTCATATTTAGTAGTATGGCCTAGAATTCCTTATTTGATTTTGACAACTTTAATTACCAACATGGAGACCATTGAGAAGAGTTCAAAGACTTCCTATATTTTGACCTATCTTGCTATGTAATCCTTTCAAGAATAAGGAGATTGTATACATACACCTTTGGTATTGTTTCTTTTCTCTTTTCTATTTTTAAATAGATAGGTTTGAATATCTAATTAGTGTGGATTATTATTGATTTTACTAGTCAATTACTTAAAACTAACATGTACTTTTACTCAATTAATTGCACGAGTTCATGTAATGTGATGTTTTCTTTTATTGTCTTCATGTCTTCTAACATGTTGTATGTTGATTTTGATATCATGACAAGTTAATTGCCTTTATGCAGTGGCATGATATTTTCATTAGCATGTGGAACTCATAGAGAGCACATATTTGATAGAATCACGTGTTACATTTGAGGGAATAGAGGTTATTAATGTATGTTTCAATCCTAAGAGCATAGTTATTTCGTTCAAATTGTTGGATATTGTTTTTCTTGTTAGTTTTTTCTTTAGTTTCATTGTCATATTCTAGGGGAAAGCATATAACTTTCGAAGATGATAATAAATTATGATTTTTTGGTTAGTTTAGATATTTATACATTATAGGTCGGTACTAATTCCATGTGGATTATGTACACTAAAGCAAAAATACTTAAGACAATCAACTTCATCATGTTGAAAAATAGAATAAACCCCACAACAATTTGGCAAAGAAACCTCGTAGAAGATTTATGATTGCATCTTGGTCATGATTTTTGGCATCATTTACTATTGTATGCGGGAAAAGCGGTTCAATGAAATGTGTATTACAAAAATCAATGACTTTCCCACACACCAATGGGACTCTTGGTGCAAGTTATGGAGCTGTATGGAATAGCTCAACTTCCCAAGGGGTGTTCCATTGTTCTCTATCTCATAAGACCTCTCAAGCCAATGCCTTTGCTCTCAGATCACTGAGCAAAGTGACTTAGGGATGACAATCATAAGAATGAGGGATGGTTTTGATCAATCTTAATATGAATGCAATCCTATCTATGCATGATTTTAACAAATATGAACTAAACTAGTGATGATAAGATGAAAAGATTAGTACAAGACTATCCTAATATGATATACTAGTTTATATGATTAACTATGATGATAGAAATGCTTCTAAAATATTTATTACATTATTTCTATTTCAAAGAGAGATTAAATGCTTGTTAAAAATGAGCATAAGTGTGATGCTAAAGACTTGGATGATGAGAATGAGGGAATGAGGGATCTATTTATAGGAAAAATAGGGCAATGGATGGTCAAGATTGGATGATCGTATCAAGGGTTAGGATTGAAAGTTATCAATCCATGTTTACAATTCTCACCAATGAAATGGTGACAATTGTCAACATAAGACTGCTTGAGAGGAGATGTAAGAAGCATTAAATGCTTGAGAAGACCTCATGGTTACCTTAGGAGGTAAGGGTTAAGGTTAGGTTAAGATTACCCATTGGATAAAGCTTTAACCCAAAGGATAAACACTTGTGCAAGGGTTAAAGGAATAACCATGGTCAAAGCAATGAATGCTTGATGAGACCCTATGGTTAGATGATGGTTGAGTTAGAGGTTAAAGTCCCTAACCATGGGTGCAAGTGGATTTAATCATAAATGGTTATGTAAGAGCCATTAATGGTCATGTAAGAGCCATTAGTGGTTTGGAAGACTTTAGAGGTTAAATTGTTGGACACATAAAGCATTAAATGCTTTTTAAAGACTTTGGAGTCTTTGAGAAGTGACTCCAAGTTGCTTAGGAATGTGACAATAATTAGGGGATGGATTAGGTTAATTAGGAAGGGTTTAGAAGAATCTATAAGGGGTTTAGGATTGCAAGTGGGAGATGTAGGAAAATGCAAGTGGGTGGGGAAAATAGAATTTAATTAAAATAAAATTACTTAATTTCAACAAAATACATGCAAGTGGGGGATTTAAATAAATTAGATTTATTTATTTGGAGTGAACAATTTAATTAAATGTAAATTTAATTAAAAGGAGAGAGAAGGGATTAAATAAAATAAAATGATTTATTCAATTAAATGACATGAAAAGCTTAGGTGAATTTAAATAAATAAATTGAATAATTTATTTAATCAAATAGAGGAATGTGGATGATTTAATTAAATTAGATTTAACTAAATAGAGGAATGAGAATAAAATGAACATTAAATATTCATTTAGGAATGTGGTCATTTTTATACGTCTACAACTATATATGCCCATACATCCCCATTTTATTCCTATTCCTATTTTATTTCTTATTATTGTTATTATCTTTTTAATTCTCAAGAAAGAAACATGTGTTACTCTTCTCTATTAATTGATCATGTATCATTGGCTCAAAGTTAAAAAATTATTTATTGATTATTTTGTTAAATTATTATTAGTGACTCAAGTGATTCTATTACATGATTATGGAAGACAATTACATAGATTTACCTAAGAGTTTAGGAAGGTGAGAATAATTTTTTGGTTTGTAGTGGATGATGTAGGTATTATAGAGCTATGTGGCATCATAATATTAGATGGAATTGTTGAGTACGTCTCCATATTGGGGAGTTCTATCCTTGTTTGTAGATCACTAACAAGATGTATTATGGTGATTAGTAAAGTATGCTATATTAAATAATGCCTCATCATTAGCACTTGCCCATCTATGAGTTGATTATATAATGAAGGGTTTCCAACCCCATATACTTATAATATCAATTATTAATTGATGTTTATTACTTTAGTATATGTTAATGCTAAGGCAATTAATACTATGGTCTTCATTGCAAAATATCAATAATATATGTTCTAAGACCCTCAAGTATATCTATATAGCCACATCCTTTATAGAATTATAAGGAGCAATGAGTTAAGCAAGCATATTTTGAAATCAGATAACAAGTACTTATATATTATGCATTGAATTTTTTTACTAAAGAGCAATGAAATGATCATACATGTTTTCTAATTGAATACTAAACAACTATATATTTTCATTAGAATAATTTTGCATTAATGACAATTGGTGGCAAATAGTTGTAAGATCTATAAGGGTCCCAAATTAATTTATAAAATTTCTTACAATTGAACCCATATAATTATAGGGTTGGGGGCCTAGCTTGATTAGCGAGAGCTTCCAGTGGAGAAGTATGAGGTCACGGGATCTAGTGCCCCCCCCCAATCCACGTGGTACCAGAGGATGTGTTGAACTAGTGTCACTGGTCACGTTAAAAAGTTTACCCAGTGCACTGCAGTTTATAGGGGGTGCTATACCTGATTCCTACAGTCTAAAAAAAAACCATATAATTATACATCCTATGGATATGTGAAATTACCAATCATAAGTTATGTAAAGTGAAGGAAACAACATAAGTGATAAGTCGCATAACACGCAATTACGAATGCATTGCAAACCGTTGATCGCAAAAATGACGGCTGTGATTTTTCGAGGGTGTCAATAACACGAATGATTTTGGAGCCAGAATAGTTGCGTCCATATAATTATAGATCCTATGAACATGTGAAACTACCTACCATAAGTTATCTAAAGTGAAGGAAACAACATAAGTGATAAGTCCTCATGCTCTACATGCCACAAAATCAAGCCATCCATGAAACCTTGATGTGTTATTTTACAAACCTAGCACCAAATGTTTATATTTAGGTAGAACAACCTTTCAATGTTCCTTGACAAATCAATTTTGGCTTAAAACAAAATTTCTAAGCATTGACTTGCTTTGGTGACTCATCTAATAGGTGGGCTCTATTGAATAATCTACCAAATAAGCCACCTAAACAAGTCGTCTAGCTTAAAATATGCTATTTAAACTTACCCAACGAATCATGAGCCACACACTAGATTTCAATTGAATTCCCTCCACCATGCCAAGCACCTACAACCATAATTAATGGTGGATAAATAAGGAACCCATTTTAAAAATGCAAGAGCATTTCCCTTTTAAGTGATGGTTTACAAATTTCACAGCCCTAACTTTCACGATGTTAAATTTCTTGAATTCATAATAATAAGTACAAGTAGTTTCTAGATTCAATTCTGTAAGATTTGTTTAATATCAGTATTTAATGTCACATTACATGATCCATTATCAAAATAGTAAAACCCTAAATTTGCCTTTATCGCAATAAGTTTTCCAATGTTCTTTTAAATACAAGAGCTTCCAATTGATCCTTTTCTTGGGCATGTAGAGATGGAGTCCTAAGTTCCATGAACTACTCCTATGTGTGATCTAGGTTAAACCATCCTCTGTAATAACGTGCTTTATCTAGTGAGAGTAATCAAACAACTCAGTAAAATTTCCTTACGTCGTCTTCTGCTTCACTTATAACGAGGATAGGAAACGTAACTATCGACTGATGTGTAGAATGAATTATGTTAATCATGGAGACAAGCATCCTTTTGCGTTGATGGTGGGTTGGTGATTGTCAAGACTGGACGGTGGATTGCACTGTTGATTATGTCGAAAGATTTGGTGCCATAACTGTCGTAATCTCTTCTACTGTTGATACCATCATCTATTCCAAGCTTTGATCTTCTCTTGATTTCTTGAATACTCATCTACTATTTCCTCATTCATTTATCTATTGTGACAAGCTCGATTTGATATTTGAATGTCTGCCATGATGTGAGATTGTAGAGTAAGTATGGGCAATTGGGTCTCCCTCACTAGATATCACTAGTAATGCTAATGATGTGGAGCTCAAACTCAACAACGTGGTATCAATAGTTCTAGCTTGAACCAAAGGATTGTGTGGAGTTTATCCATTCATGAGTTCACACAATCTAGAACTTCCTCATATATGAGAGCATGATGAGGATTATGCAGGGTTTGTATCCATTCATTGTCTTTGGCATGAGTTTCAACCAAGCATCGTTGGCCCTACAATCTAGAATTTCCTCATTCATGTATGAAAGCATGATGAGTTCTTAACCCTTCTATGGTATAGAGGATATGTGATTATTAACTATCATTTTTATAATTATTGTCGAGAGACATTTCATGTTTTGAGTAACTGTAGAATTAAATTTTGGTTTAAACAACATGTTCAAGTTTTGATATGTTTAGGTGGCTCATCTGAAATCACACTAATAAGTGGCTCTATTGGAGAAACTAGAATGAATTAAGATAAGTCACCTAAACAAGTCAAATCTTAGAGCATGATGAGTTCTTAACCCATTCTAGGTATAGAGGATACGTGATGATTAACTATCATTCTTATAATTATTGTTGAGAGACATTCTATAATTTCAGTAAGGATGGAGTGTAATTTTTTTCCTTAAACAACACATTTAAGCTTTGATTTGTATAGGTGGCTCATCTAAATTCACACTAATAAATGGACTATATTGGAGAAGCTAGCATAATTTAGGATGAGCCATTTAAGAAAGTCAAAGCTTAGGGTGTGATGTTTAAGCTTGCCTGACGTCTAATGAAGTGAGTGTGTTAACAAAAACTCTTATCTTTTTATCTTAAATTTGACATCCAATTCCATATCAAAATATTAATTTTTAATAATAAACATAATATTTTTAAAATAAGGAGGAATGCATCAAACTTATGTATCCATGTAAATAGTAAATAAAATAGTTCCAAATCAAAATAAAATAAGATTTAACTAAATAAAATAGCTCTAAATTGATATCTTGACATTTTTTAGACACAAGTACTTAAGATATATATACTAGTTTTAATATTAGATATTTATTTTTTAATTATATTTAGTGTAAGTTAGGATAGTTTTATTTAGATTAGGGGATTAACAATTGTTGTTAGTTCACATTGTGTTGTCATTGATGTCAACTTGATGTGTGTGGATTGTTGTCTGATATGTAAAGGTCTAAACATGAGTGTTCAAATGTTGTTATGATGTTTGGTGTTGATATTGAGTAAATATGTGGTGTTTCTGGAAGGTTACAGTGTTGGAAGCTGAAATATTCATGAAAGAGTATTTAAAGTCTTACTCATCCACTTTTGAATATGATGCCATGCGGTTCTAGATTTAATGCCAATGTTAAGTTGTGGATGTTGTACTATTATGTTTTTAGGTTCTCAACAATTCAGGTGTTGAAGTTGGTTGTTGTAGTTTGCTGACAGTGAGGATGTTTGTTAGGGTTGGTTCAAAGAATGTCCCACATTGCTTTGTTCTGCAAAGTTTCAATTCAAAATTGAAGTATTGGTTTTCTCTCCATGTGAAGCTATGTTATTATGCTGTTCGGTGTTATCATTTGTGTTGGTCTTTGGCCAACTTAGTTGGTTCATCTTATTTGGATCATACTCTTTTGGTTCATATATCTATTAGAGGTTGAGTTAAGGTATTATTATGGGTCATAGTGGTGTGTGAAGATCCATATTAAGTCATTTGTATTGGATAATATTTTAGGGCCGAATTATTAACATGCTTTACTTTTTACCTATATGTTACATTTCGATCTTGACTTTGGAGGATATGTTGTTGTGTGTGTTTCGTTGGAATCAACTTAGGAAGACATATTGAGATGTATTTAGGTCCCCTTTATCTTTTGGAGTGGACTGCATTTAATGTAATTGCTCATAGTGGTTGACTTGGTGTAATTTATGCTTATTCTATTTATGGAATAAAAGTGTGGATTGATTGAGAGTGATGTGGAAGTATATGTGGGAAGTAGAAGTGAAAATACCAGTTTATGATGAGCCTTGATGATCATATCTCTTAGTATGATAGAATTTTGAGGCAATAAATGTGTGTGTTGTGTTTTCCATGATATTGGTTGCTTGAATCAGAGGTTCAAGGATAATTTCATGATTAGGAAATCTTATTCATTTCAATTCATCATTCCTCTATGCCTGCTGGAAGATACTAATTCATTTTGGCAACTTGTACAGATTTGTATCTTCTCCTAGGATCATGTGTCTCAATCTAAAAATCCATTGTATCTTTCCCTAAGGTTGTGTGTCTTAGCCTGCAAGTACAAATCAGAAGTAGTGGGTTCCCTTGGCCTTGGTCCTAAAACATTGTATTCAGGTTTTCATATAGCGAGTGTGATTCTTGTTGGCATATGCACACTCCAATGAGACATTGTAGGTGATTGAAGGTTTTGTCATTGATGGCAACCTTACAATCCTATAGCATCGGCAAGGCATTACACCGGCACTAGCAAGATCAGACTCTACACCAACACTCAGACCACCAACACCGGCAGAGAAAGGAAGCATACCGACACAAAGGCCGATAGGATTTTTGTTATATTATATTTTGTTTATTATTGTAAAATATTTGTAAGCCGACTTGGCATCATTGTAAAATGACTCTTATATAAGAGAGATCATTATAGAACATTTGTAAGTAAGTGAGAAGAATTTTTAGGCGAAATAAGGCAGACCTATTATGCGAATTATAGGTTAAGGGTTTATGTAAGAAGCAGAGCAAAAACTGGTACTAGATCTGGCATTATAGATGCTATTCTGAAGCAGTACAAGATACTGGATTTGTATAATCCATCATTGTAAGTCAGTGAGACTTCCCATTGAGCAGTGAGCTTTAGGTAGTTGGTCTTCCTGTATGTGCAGGCCCCTCTTGTAGCAGTAATATTCTATTATTGGCCAGTAAGTGAATATTGTGGGTCACAAATCCCACCAAGGTTTCCTCATTAAAACATTGTGTTATGGTGTGTTTTTCATGTGGTTGCTTTTAATTCTATTTATTGCATTATTTCTTGCATACCGGTACACTGTTATAATATGTTCTGCATGTTTTAAGTTAAAAAATTCAACCCACTGGTTAGATACTGATTCACCCCCCCCCCCCCCTCTCAATATTTGTGGGAATCCTAACAATTGGTATCAGAGCTTGGTCCTCTATTTTCAGAAGCCTAACAGCTTGAGGAAGATCTTGACATTGGTAGAGATGGAAAATCTAATGAAGCAACAAGAAGCAACTCTTTCAGACTATGATGCAGAAAAACTGAAAAATATCAAACTAGAAGATGATCTAAAGGCAACTCAGGATATCATTCAGGCACTTCAAGAAAATCTTACTATTTCAAGAAACAAGAGAAGAGAACTTTGTGAAAAGATGCAAAATGAGAATGATGAAAAAGAAACTCTTAATGATATGATAAACAAGCTGAAACAAGAGAACATGACAACAAAGAATGAGATGCAGGATATGACTATGAGATTTTGTAAAGAAATTGAAGATAGAAAGAAGAATGAAGAAGATTTGACTAGAAGACTAAGTGATGCTGCAAATGAAAACACAAGACTCAGTTATGAAAATGATTTGTTGAAGACAGATCTGATGCACACTTAGAATGACTCAAATGAATTGATGAGGCAGAAAGAAGTCTTAGAAAGAGAACTAGATACTGCAAATCAACATAAAGAGAAATTCAAGAAAAGCTCAGAGGAACTTGGTAACTTGCTGAAGAATCAAAAACCTAAAGGTGACACTTCTGGAATTGGCTTTGAAGTTGGTGAAAACTCCGGTACTGCAAATAGACAGGATCATAGCAAACCAGTAAGGCAACCTAATGCTTATAAATTCAATGGAAAATGCTTTAACTGTAATAAGTATGGTCATAGAGCAAATGAATGTAGATCTAGAAATTATCAGAATATCAACACACCCACCGATCAATGTTCAAAATGCAACAAAGTTGGTCACAGCTCTGAAAATTGTAGAATGAATGTGAGATGTTATGTTTGTGGAAGATTTGGACACCTATCTAATCAATGCAGAACACAAACCGGCATAGGTTATGGGAAATTTATTCAGAAGAATAATGTGACTTGTTATGCATGTAACAAGATTGGGCATATTGCAAAATTCTATAGAAGTAAAGGATCACCGACAAACAACAAAAGCTCTAGTTTGAAAGGTAAAGAAAAAGTTGAAGAGGTTAAGCAAGAATTCTCAAAACAATGGATTAGAAAGTCTAACCTAAATATTGTTGGGAATACTACTCCATTGGTAGAACAAATCAACACTTCACTGGTAGGACAGAGTAGTGCTTCACTGGCAGGACAGAGTAATACTCCATTGGGAGGAAGCTCTTCAACAAATTGAAGAAAACTTTCTTGAGGGTTTGGCAATCAATGAGACATATGTTATAATTCCCTCGATTAATGGTGAGAAGTTGGAAATTACTTCTATACCGGCAGACAATGTTAAGTGACTACTTAACCGACATGCATTAAATGTGGTAGATGGCAAATAAACATTATAAATTAGTGGTTTTGGCTCCATTTCACTTCATCGAGATTTCAAACATTCGAAGAGCACGAAATTTGCAGAGCTAAGGGATTTCGAGCAAGAGGCAAAGCACTTCAACAATCAATCCATCCAAAGGTAGAAAAAGGTATTTATCATCATGGCATCCTCCTCTACACCTGAATTCATAGCAAACCCTACAGTAGTCGAGGTTATAAAATGACCTAGGCTCGTATTTCAGCTAGTTCCCGAGGTAGCTAAGAAAGATGACAATGTAGGTGCTTTTTCCCAAATTCCAAAAGGAGTCATTTTCGTAGAAGATCCCTAAATATACATTCATTGCAACATAGAGGAATTAGGAGATGAAGAAATTAAAAACATGTATAAGATTGTTATATGTGACAATTCCGGTAATGTAAAACCTGAACATAAAATTGTTGAAACCCTAGGATTCACTGAAATCCTTTGTATTCCTAAATTTCCCAAGGAGGTGATTAGGATAGTTTTAAGCAAGGTACATGGTTCATTATTTTGGCTTGATTCAGTACACAAAATTACAAAGGAAGTTGTGAAAGTAGTAACAGGGTTACCTTCCACCGGCAATAGACCAGACAAAACTAAGAAGGTCTCCAATGACCTAGTAATGAACTTAACTGGTGCAACATCAGACAGAAGGTCTCTGAGCGTTAATGATGTGACCAATATAAATGTGAGATTTGTTAGCATGATCTTAGGATACAAAGCAACTCATGCAAACAGACTTAACTCAGTTTCCAGTTTATGCATTAAAAGTGCTTATGACATGGTTAAAGACAATGTAAAAATTGATGTGTGTCAATGGTTAAAAGATGAGTTGATTGATAACTTAGGCAAAATCAAGAAGGATAAGAAAGGAACTTTTAGATTTGGAAATATACTTGTATGCTTGATGCTACACATAACCAAACAGGTTCCCGGTATAGGCAGTAAGAACCTTGGATTTGATATACCAGTAGGAAAACAGTTGACAGACCTATTCATAACTATTTTCAAGCACTAAAGGTTAGGATGAACAAAAGAATCGGACTATCACAGAAAATTATCAACAAATACAAGGATGATATATGTTTTTTAATTAAAAAGGATGAAATCTAGATGGAAGCAGTCATCCCAAGAACAATTTGGGTAACAAAGATGGGCTATGAGACTGATGATCATATAATTGAGACTTATGCTAAAGCACTTCTGGAAGCACCAAATTAACCAAAGGAAGAAGTATTTGGTAGTGTTGAGACCATAGAAAAACAAATTCAATCTAAGAAGAGAGTGAAAAAGGTTGAAGCAGTTGTGAGAAGAGGTTCTAGACAAGCTAAGGCTATTAAAGAAGATGTATTGAAACAAACCGGTATCACTGAGGATGAGTTAGGAACTCTACAACCTGAGACTCACCTATCACCGGTAGCTACTTCTTTGGAGAGTGACATGCCTACAACTTTCAAAAGAGTTGTAAGGAAAAGGGATCCTTCACTGGCATCCACACTCTTGCCTAGAAGGACTAGACAAAAACAATAGGTAGTAAGGTCTCCGGTTAGAAAGACAACACCAAAGAAAAAGTTGACACCAAAGAAGAAGAAGACTAAGCAAAACATGGCCCCTCTTGACAAATTGCTATATGAAATCACAGAGGAAGGGAAACTCAAGAACATAGGAAAGGTCTATGATACATTGTCAGCAGATGAAAAAGAACAAGTTGAAAATAGTGTCATTTTACACATGGACATCTATAAGAAGTTCTTAATGGAAGTGATAGATGATCTACCAAATGAACTGTTCAAAAGACTGGAAGCAAGAAGACAAGCTGTTGTAGAGCTTGATAAGAAAATCAAAATTGAAAAGTTACATGTTGTTTACCCAGTAAACTCACCTAAGGAGATAGATAATTTAACTGCAGAAGCCAATCGGTCAGTATTCTCTACTGCACACCGGCATATTGCATTAATGGTTGGAAGAGTGAATGAAGTAACAGAGGAAACAGAAAATGCATGGGACATATTCCTTGTTGAAAAAGAAAAACAGGAAGAGTATAGGAACCCCAAACCAATAAAGGTATACCAAAAGGAAAGGGACAAAGGAAAAGGAAAGGTTGGTGGGCCTCCGAGCATCAAAGTAAAAGATAACTTATCCCCACCGCCTCAAATTACATCACTGGTAACAACTACTGAAGATCAATCGGTAGATGAGAGTATGGGCATAGAGGATACAAATCCTAACCCTGAGGTACTATACACAGTTGATGTTGATACACAAAAAGTCAACATTGTGATAAACAAAGATACAACCGGCAAGACAAATATGGCTAGTGAACCACCGGCAACTGACAACATTGACAATACTAAAAGAAAAGTTGAAGTTGATAACACAGAGCAACAGGTAGTGACTCAAACTGAGACTGAAACAAAGCAACAAATAGAGAGACAAGCAGAGCAACAGGCTCCGGAACAGGAACAGGTTCACATGGAAACAGTGCCACCGGCAACAAGAGAAGATCAAAAACCATTGCTTAAAGAAATGGAAACACAGACTGACCTACCAGAGGTCACTACAAGCTTGGTTGCTTCCTCCATCGGTGGAATTCAGAATGTTGGTTCCTCCTCAATAGGTTACAAATCAACAAATGTAACTAAAGTACTTTTGGACTCCATAAAAAAGATAACAGATTGTAGTTCACAGGCTTATAAAGCTATAGATGACACTCCCAATTTTGAAGATGATAGCTCCTAACTGTAACATAGACAATAAGGATTCTTTAAGACAACTTGACACTTTGTGTAAATACATCACTAAGAACACAATGACTGTTGAGAAAATAAAGGAAGAAGCATTGAAGGATAAGTTAGAAATTGAAAAGCAAAAATTCTTTGAAGATCAGATAAAGAAGTGTACTAGGGAATTTGACACACTTCTACCGGAACTATGTAACTTACTGAAGGAATTTAAAATTTTGTACAAAGATACTTGCAAGACAAACTTTTTGACAGTAGACATAGATAAGAAAATGAGCAAGGTACAAGAAGAAATCAATAAACTTGCTGACAATTTTGTTAACTCACCTGATATATTATCAATTTTTGAACAAAGGATAACAAGTTTTGAGGAAGAGTTACTTAAGTTAGACAAAGAAAAGGAGAGAATAGTAAATAAGGCAAAGAACTTGAGACTAAGATTGAGTCCAAGATTGGACTATCTAGCATCATTACGGAAGGAAATATCTGAGGCACTAGTACAAGGACAGAGAACACCGACAGAGCATATGTAGCACCTCACCGGTACAGTTCAAAGAACAGAGACAACAATAAAGGACAGCAAGAAGTTTATGGAAAGTATAAACTTGATTTTGGGAGATCTTTTTCAAATTGTAACCACCCAGTTACAAAGTTGAGACTACAACACTACTGACATCTTGACAATCTTTGTCATTGATGCCAAAGGGGGAGTAGTAGTAGTATTAGAAAATAACCAGCAGAAGACTTATCTGCTCAGGGGGAGCTCTTATATTTTTGGTAGCATATTTTTGGATTACAAGTTTTGGATACACTTTTGAATTTTCTCATGAGTGTTGCCATCAATGCCAAAGGGGGAGATTGTTGGCATATGCACACTCCAATGAGACATTATAGGTGATTGAAGGTTTTGTCATTGATGGCAACCTTACAATCCTATGGCACTGACAAGGCATTACACCGACACTAGCAAGATCAGACTCTACACCAGCACCCATAGAGAAAGGAAGCATATCGGCACAGAGGGTGATAGGATTTTTGTTATATTATATATTTTTTATTATTGTAAAATATTTGTAAGCTGACTTGGCATCATTGTAAAATGACTCTTATATAAGAGAGATCATTATAGAACATTTGTAAGTAAGTGAGAAGAATTTTTAGGCGAAATAAGGCAGACCTATTATGCGAATTATAGGTTAAGGGTTTATGTAAGAAGCAGAGCAGAAACCGGTACTGGATCTGGCATTATAGATGCTATTCTGAAGTAGTACAAGATACTGGATTTGTATAATCCATCATTGTAAGTTAGTGAGACTTCCCATTGAGTAGTGAGCTCTAGGCAGTTGGCCTTCCTGCATGTGCAGGCCCCTCTTGTAGCAGTAATTTTCTCTTATTGGCCAGTAAGTGAATATTGGCCCCTCTTGTAGCAGTAATATTCTCTTATTGGCTAGTAAGTGAATATTGTGGGTCACAAATCCCACCAAGGTTTTTCCCACACCGGGTTTCCTCGTTAAAACATTGTGTTATGGTGTGTTTTTCATGTGGTTGCTTTTAATTTTGTTTATTGCATTATTTCTTGCATACCGGTACACTGTTATAATATGTTCTACATGTTTTAAGTTAAGAAATTCAACCCACCAATTAGATACGGATTCACCCCCCCCCCCCCCCCCCCCCCCCTCTCAGTATCTGTGGGAATCCTAACAATTCTCACCGTGGTTTTTCCCATATTGGTTTTTCCATGTAAAATTCTAGTGTTCATGTGTTTGGTATTTTTTTTCCATCTTTCTTTGTTGTTTAGTTGGTTATATATAATTGATAAGTGTTTGCGATTGGAAAAGGTTAAAAAATTTCTCAAGATTGATTCATCCCTCTCTTGGTCTTATGGTGTGTTCAACAATTGGTATCAGAGCAAGGTTCCTGTAGGAAAAGATTAACCAATTGAGGAAGGTTTGAGATGACACAAGATATTAGTCACAAAGTACCAAAGTTTGATGGTTCAAATTACTCCTTGTGGAAGGAGCGGATGGAATCTTACTTGGATTATATTTCAATTGGAATATGGGATGTTGCTGAGAATGGTTATACTCCTCTAACTAGAGGTCCTTGTACTATGGATGAGATTAGGTTGCATGAAAATAATGCCAAGGCAAGAAATTCAATTATCAATGGTTTGAGTGATTAAGAGCTCTTGAAGGCCATATCCTACAAGTCTGGAAAGGAAGTTTGGGAGAAGATAAGAAACATTTATGGAGGAGATAAGAAATCAAGTAAGTCAATATGTAGAACATAAAGTATAATTTGAGACTCTGGGGATGTCTAAAGATGAGAACATTGAAAGTTACCTGCATCAAGTGAATGAGGTAGTAAATACAATCAGAGGTATTAGCGGAACTATGGAAGAAAATAAAGTTGTGAGAAAAGTAATGAGAATAGTGCCTAGATCTTATAAACCTAATTTGTATGCTATTGAAGAAAGCCATACCATGGATACACATACTTTGGATCATCTCTATGGACCGATCTATACCTTTGAGATATCAAAATTTGAAGATCAACACAATGTTAAGAAGGAAGTTGCATTCAAAGCTACCAAGCAGATTGAAGATGTACAAAGGTAAGTTGTCCTTCAAATGTGTAAATTGTGTAAGAATTGGTCATTATGCTACTAGAAGTACTTTCAAGGAAGATAACTATAAGAGACATGATGGTGATAACAAGAGAAAGAATAATTATAGGAGATATGATAATGACAAGCCTAAAAAGAGTATTTTTTCAATGGAGAACTATTTCACTGAAGATTAAGATTTTAATGACTCAAATGATGAATTATTATTTTTAGTCATAAACGAAAAATATAATGAAAGTTCTGGTACTCCACATGATGAAAAGAATAATAAAATATGAATGATTGTGATGAGCGCACTACATTCAAAAGTGGAACCTAAAGCTTGGATAATTAATTTTGGATGCTCAAATCATATGACAAGTGACAAAAGGAAGTTCCTTGACTTTGAAAAGTATGATTGTGGATAAGTAAAGTTCACTAGTGAAGAGGTTGTACCTATTTGTGGTAAAGGAACCAATTCCATTTATGGTAATCATAAGACAAATGATGTTTACATATCTCACCAACCTGCAATGACCAAAACATCCTTGTAGCACCATTTTCTCACTCAAGAGCAACAAGAGAGATGAAACAATGGCTTGTGGCATGCATAGGGCATCAACACCACATCCACTTCATTGTCATGCTTCTAATCCTCATCTTAATATGATATCATCATGATAAAATCTCTACTAACAACTTACAAGACATGATATCCAACCATGAACCTCATCACCATCACTAATTTCCAACACATCATCAACATACAAGTGCAAGTAGTGCAATGATACCAAAACATACTAAGCAATATTTCTACACAATCAACCATGGACTACATCAATAATATATTTGCACACAACTAAACATAAGGCATCAATGACAACACAACACCATAACTTCAATCTCCAACAATCTCCACAATGCTAAGGTTTGACATCAATGCCAACACCTAGGAAAACATCAATGATAGCAATATCCAACATTGTAGGCATAAGCCAATGGATCCTTTTATAAAAAAATTTAAGGTCTAATATCTTTTCATGATTTTATTAATGTTTATAGATCAATTTATTTATGATATAAAAGAATGCTTTAACAACTATCATATGAGTATATTCTCTAAGTATAATAGAAAATATGTAATAAAGATTCACCATTAACTGCTACACTCTCCATGTTAACTAGATGTGCAATTTTTTTGTGGCCATGTGTTTATTACGAGTAAATGAGCAAGACTAGATAAGTATCATAATATATGCTTCTAGTATGCCAACTACTTGTATGTTTATTCTTAAATTATCTTATCACATTTGCATCTAACTTAACTAAATTACTTCATACTTTATTTTATTATGGATAGTCCACTATCTTAGAATAGACTCCATATGGTATGAGATTTTTATATATGCCTAGATCTATGAGGTAATTGCATACATTATTTTTAAAGATCTAAATTATTAACAAGAAGGGGATAGTTTACTTTTCTATTTGTAAATGGATAGGTTAGCATATCTAATTGTTGTGGATTATTATTGATTTTACTATTTAATGACTTAACTAACATGTCTTTTTGCTCACTTAATTATATGAGTTCATACAATGTGATCTTTACTTTTATTTTCTCTACTATGTGATATGTTGATTTTGATATCATGACAAGTTGATTGGCTTTAGATAATTGCATGATACTATCATTAACATGTAGATTTCATAGAGCACATAGATCTGATAGAGTATCTATTATGTTTGAAGGAATGGAGGTTGTTATGGATTTTTTATTCTTAAGATCATATGTTTTTCATTGAAATTGCTAAATATTATTGGCATTGTCAATATTTTCTTTAGTTTTATTGTCGCATTCATAGGGAGATCATAATTTTCTAAGATGATAATAAATAATATATTTTTGGTTAGTTGAGATACTTATACATTATAGGTTTGTACAAATTCCATGTGGATTATGTATACTATAGCAAAAAGACTTGAGTCAAACATTCATCATGTTGAGCAATAGAATAAACCAATTTGGTAGAGCAAACTTGTAGTAGATTTATGATTGGATCTTGGTCAAAAAATTTAGTATAATTTATAGTATATACCTATAAATGCTTATTTTATTCAATTTATGTTCTAAAATTCTTATTATTGTTATTATCTTCTTGGTTCTGAAGAATAGAAACACGTGTCACATGGCTCATTGTGATCTCAAGAACATGTTTCAAGATCTTCTCTATTAATTGATCGTATCAATGGCTTAGTCACAAAATTATGTTTTGAGTATTTTGTTAACTCAATACTAGTGAATTGATTCTATTATAGTTTTGTAGGACAATTACATAGTTGTTGGTTTGTAATCGGTATTATAGGTAATATAGAGCTATGTGGGATCATAATAGTAGATGACATTGTCGAGTATGTCTCTATATCGGGGATTTTTATCCTTATTTGTAGATATCTAGCAAGAGGTATTAGGTTGGTTAGTAAAGCATGCTATATTAAATAATATTTCATCATTAGTTTTTGGTTATATATGAGTTGATTATGTGATGAAGGGTTTCCAACTCCATATTCTTATATTATCAATTATCAATTGGTGCTTATTACTTTAATATATGTTTATACTAGGGCAGTTAATAATGTGGTGTTCAATACAAAAAATTGATTATATAGGTTCTAAGACCCTCAAGAACATCTTTATAGCCACATCCTTTGTAGGATCATAAGAAACATTGAGGTAACTAACCATATTTTGAAATCAAATGTTAAATACTTATATATATGCAAATTAGAGTCTATTTACAAAGAGAAATGAAATGATCATACATGTTTTGAAATTCAATATTAATCAACTATATATGCGCATTAGAATCTTTTAACATTAATTACAATTGATGGTAAATAATTGTAAGGACTATGAGGATCCCAAATTAATTTACAAAACTTCTTATAGTTGAACCCATATAATTATAGATCCTATGGCCATGTGGAATTAACAATCATGGGTCATCTAAAGTGAAAGAAACAACATAAGTGCTAAGTCCTCACACTCTACATGCCACAAAATCAGGGCATCCTTGAAACCTTGAATGTGCTATTTTACAAAATCTAGTACCAAAATGTTTATATTTAGGTAGAAAACTCTCAACATTCTTTGACAAATCAATTTTGGTTTAAACAGAAAATTGTATGCTTTGACTTGTTCGGGTGGCTCATCTAATAGGTGGGTTCTATTGAAGAGGTTAGAATGATTCCAAATGAGCCATCTAAAGAATTTAAAGATTAGAATATACTATTCAAGTTTGCTTGACAAATTTTGAGCCACGCTCTAAATTTCAATTGAAGTTCCTCCACAATACCAAGCAGCTACAACCATATTTAATGGGATTACTAAGGAATGTGTCTAAAAAAATGTGAAAGCAATTTCCTTTAGTGATGATTTACAAATTCGACAACCCTAAGTTTAATAACATTAAATTTCCAAAGTTTATAATAATAGGCACAAGTTGTTTCCGGATTCAACTCTATACGATTTGTTTAATATCAATGTTTCATGTCACATTCTCTGATCCATCATCAGAATAATAAAACCCTAAATTTATCTTTATCAAAATAATTTTTCCAAAAGGCAAGAGCTCACACAATTCCCTCCCTTTTCTTGGCCATGTAGAGATGGAATCCTAAGTTTGATGAACTACTTTTCTGTGTGATCCATATTTAATTCAATGGTGGAAACCGTCCTCCGTAATTACTTGCTTTATCTAGTGAGAGTAATCCAAACAACTCAGTAGAATTCCCTTACGTCGTCTTCTGTTTCACTTATCAAGATGATAGGGAACGTCACTGTTGACTAACGTAGAGAATGAATTATGTTAATTTTCTTCCTTATGGAGACAAACATCCTTTTGCGTTGATGGTGGGTTGGTGATGGTCAAGATTGGACGGTAGATTCAACCATTGATTGTGTTGAAAGATTTGGTGCCACCAAGGTCGTAATCTCTTCTACAGTTGAAATCATCATCTATTCCAAGCTTTGATCTTCTCTTCAATAATTGAATACTCATCTATTATTTCCTCATTCATATCCTCTAACTATAAACTAATAATCTAAAGAATGTCTTGGATATGCTTTTCTGAATTGTAGATTTATCTATTGTGACAAGCTCGACTTGACATTTGGTTGCCTACCATGATGTGAGATTGTAGAGTAAATATGGGCAGTTGGGTCTCCCTCATGAGAGATCACCACTAATGCTAATGATGTGGAGCTCAAAATCAACAAAGTGGTATCGATAGTTCACTTGGATCTCCTTCATTTGCTTCAACCAGAGGATTGTATCCATTCATTCTCCTTGGCATGAGTTTCCACCAACCATTGTTACCCACACAATCTAGAACTTCCTCATTCATATGTGATAGCATGATGAGTTATTAACCCATTTTAGGTATAGAGGATATGTGATGATTACCTATCATTTTTATAATTATTGTCGAGAGACATTTTATACTTTTAGTAAGTGTGGAGTTAAATTTTGGTTTAAACAATACGTTTAAGTTTTGATTTGTTTAGGTGACTCATTCGAAATCATACTAATAAGTGAGTTATATTGAAGAAATTAGAATGATTTATGATAAGCCACCTAAGCAATTCAAATCTTAGAGCGTGGTCATATGAGAGCATGATGAGTTCTTAATCCATTCTAGGTGTAGAGAATATGTGATGATTAACTGTTTTTACAATTGTTGTTGAGAGACATTCCATAATTTCAATAAGGGTGGAGCGTAATTTTTTTCTTAAACAACTCATTTAAGCTTTGTTTTGTTTAGGTGGCTCATCTAAAATCACACTAATAAGTGGGCTATACTAGAGAAGCTAGCATGATCTAAGATGAGTCACCTAAACAAGTCAAATCTTAGAGTGTGATGTTTAAGCTTGTTTGAAGTTTAATGATGAGTGCGTTAACAAAAACTCTCATTTGTTATCTTAAATTTGACATCCATTTCCATGTCAAAATATTAATTTTTAATAAACATAATTTTTACAAAATAAGAAAGAATGCATCAAATTCATGCATCAATGTATATAGTAAATAAAATAGTTCCAAAGTAAATTAAAATAAGGTTTAAGCGAATAAAATAGCTCTAAATTGATATCTTGGCATTTCTTAGACATATGCATTTAAGATACATATACTAGTTTTAATATTAGTCATATATTTTATTAATTATATTTAGTGTAAGTTAGGATAGTTTTACTCAGATTAGGGGATTAATATTACCTATTTATGATTATATGCAAGAAGCATTTAGTAGTTTTGTAAATTGCAACTTATTCTTCTAGTAATATTTTTGGAGGTTGGTGCCTCATAGTCGCTCATTGTTATCAGGTAAATTTACATCTTAGATTCTCTCATATTGTTTTCTTCTAATAACTAATTTCATTACAAGTGGTATCAAGCATGTTCTTGGAACCTTGAAGGTAAGAAAAGGGGTCCACTTTATCAATTTAGTGGGTTGTATTATCAAGTGTGTTTCTCTTTGATGACTTTTTTTGGAGATTTAGAGAATGGTCAAGGACATGTTATAGAAGCTACAAAGTATATTTAGGAAAATTTGGACTTGTTTTGAAAAATTTAATGTGAAATTAGGGCTTTACCAAATTCACTTCTAATGTTGCTAAATATCATAGGTTTTGAATATATTTTTGCCAATGCAAGGATTGGACAAGTTACTATAAAATTTCAGCAAATTTAGATTTATTTTGTATATATTATTATGAAACCAGTTTATAACATCATTCTAGGAGCTATAACAAGAAGCATGAAAATAAATCTCATCACACAAAAGACGCCTCCAAATAAAGAGGATCTAATAATAGAAGAATATTTTTCTTGGATCTTGAGGCTACTTTAGATCTTAAAAACCACCAAATTTAATAAGGATTTTTTTCATGATAACTTCCAAGCTAGATCTAACTCAAAAGTTCTTTAATAAAGCCTTAATGGGTTTTGAGAAAAATTTATTTTCTTTAGAAACACCACCAACATTTCACATAGTGGAAGATCATATTCTACAATCTAAAGCAAGTAAATTATTTGAGCTCAAGGTCAATCATTCCATGAAATCAAACCAAATGAAGAAACAAGATGACTCACATTAAAGAGAAAGGAAGTTTGAAGTAAAAAAAAATCATCAAAAGTATTAGGAAGAAAATATGTTTTCTAAAGGAAATGAAGATTCTTGGTTTTTATTGGTTAGAATCTAGCTCACTATCAACACCCAACTAACTATATTACAATATCTAGATACATCTTTTTAAATATCTAGGTACTCATAATTTTGATGGAAAGTATCTCCAAATGGTAAGCTATCATCAAATGCAAAAGGTCCTAAAAAAGTGTTCAATATATATAGTATATTTAATAATAGTCATTTATTTTCTTAATTTTATTTACTCTAAGTGTAGTTTAATTGAGATTAGGGGATTAATATTACCCATTGATGCTTAGAAACAAGAGGCTTTTAGTAATAGGCTTAGATCACAACTTTTTTTTGGAAGATTTTTGAGGTTGGTACAGTCTCAAATTCACTCATTGCTATCAAGAATTCATAGAGGTGGAAATTGATGGATTATACCAATACTACCTACAATGGCCCATTTTTTAAAAACTTATAAGGGTGTAGATGGAGTAGATGGAGAAAAGATATCACAAAAATCCAAGCAGTATGATGCAATGGAACACCTAAATGGGGAAGAACAAGTGAAAATTGAGGACCTTCATGATCAACACCAAGTCCAAGATCCATATGACAAGGTGAAGAGTAAATTCCAACAGTTGAGAGATTTTGATAGTCTTCAACTAGCCCACATCACTGTCTTGATCAAAGACACAAAAACCTTCCTCTCAAACTCACAGATACCCACCTCACTTTCAGAAGTAGAGACTCATCTGCTAAAAGTGAGTGTTCATATCAACTAGTTGCAAACAACAAATAAGTAGTGCAATGACCAGTATCATTCCTTGCAAATTATTTACAAAGATATTCATCCACAGGATAGTTGATTGGAGGACAAGTCAAGGTTTTACCGAGGAGATAATGTTGACAAGAAAACAATATATAGACACTAGTCCAAAGATATAAGATTATAAACTAGAAACAAGGTTCCATAATGTATAGCTTTGAATATATGATGGTTCCATAAAAGAGATATAAGGAATGTACTTGACATATATTGATATATGAATATAACTACATTTGGTTTTGGGTCTAATCTATATATATGATGCTTCTTTTTGATTAATTACTTAAGTAGGATTCGAAATACTCAGTTTGTTGCCCCAATAGGATTGAGTCCAGGGTATTAAGACTACAACTACATAAATCCTTTGGGATTTAAAGTTTAGTTTGTCTCCCTCAAATTTCTTGCTAACAATTAAATACTTATATGTATGCATTATAGTCTCTTTACTAATGAGAAATGAAATGTCATGCATATTTTTTTATAAAATGAATATTAAACAACTATATATATATGCTCCATATGCCAAAAAATCAAACCATCCTTGAAATATTGAATTTGTTATTTTGCAAACCTAGTTCCTAAATGTTTATATTTAGGTTGAAGCCTCTCAATGTTCCTTGATAAATTGATTTTTCCTTAACAAACAAACTCTACGATTTGACTTGCTTAGGTGGCTCATCTAATAAGTGGACTCTATTGAAGAAGCTAGTGTAATTTTATATGAGCCACCTAATGGTGCAATCACAGTGGGAGAGTCCTCAAAGAGAATAGTCTGGACCATGCAACAAGAGTTACACGACAAAAAACAACAAAATGTGATGGAGGCAATGTAGGAACGAACTATATTATGACATGAAAATTAATTACAAATTATCGACAACATGCAGGCTCACAAGATTCGGCTCACAAGCCTGAGTACAAAACATGTGTGTTATGCAACATTTGGGCTAAAGCAAAAATGTGAGCCAACTCTCTACCTCCTAGCCTCAGGATTATTCTTCTATGTTGTCCTAACTAATTTCTAAATTCTTAATTACATTGATTTATATGATCAAGAATGTTCCATGTTGGTCCAAGATGAAACAAATGTCGATGAACAAGATGTAATGTGTAAAACAACAAAGTTGGCCTCCACCAAAGAGATCCATCCAAAAAAATAATAGAACTAAGTGCGGACCTAAGGGAAGGTCAGCCACACACCTAGGAACATTCGAAACAATGAACTGAAGCTCTGCAAGCTAAGGAAGCGATCCGCAAGATCCATCAATAGCCAAATAGGTCCAAGTGGTTCCCATGTTCTAAGCCAGAAAAATGTCTCATATTTTGAAAGAGATAACTTGCTAGAAAAATATCCAAATGTCATGTGGACTTAGGATAAGGTAGATGAATATGTTCACAATAAAAATCTAGCTCCGCAAGATCCAGTGATCAAATGAAAAGAAACACAAAAAGAAATGTTGAAAATGCAAAACAACAAACAAACTGAAAGAAAAAAAAAATGTTTTTGGTTGATGCAAGATTGCCAAGAATAGGGGATGCTATTGCATTAAGCATCCAAGGTTGAAAAAAAGTGATTCCCTCACTTTGTTGGGATCCAAGGAAAACTAAGATGGCATACCTCTACCTAAGAAATCCATGATGAGTCTTCAACTGGTTTATCTTTCCACTTCACAAGATACTCTTTGCATTGGTTGCTTCGGGTACTACGCCCAATCCTATTATCCAAAATGTCTTCAATCTGATCTAGTATCCTCTGGGGTATCTACTCCTCTGAGTTTGGTACACTATCCTCACTGAATTCTGTCTCATGATATTTATGTAGATCTATGATGTTGAATATAAGTGAAATACCCAAACTATCCAGTAACTCCACTTCATATGTATTTCCGAAACTGAATTTCTTCAAGATCTTACAAGGTCCAAACTTCCTCATCTTCAACTTGTTATAGGTTCCAACTAGAAATCTCTCTTTTCTTAGATATACTATCACTCCATCACCAACTTCAAATTCCTTATGTCTCATCTTCTCATATGCTTTCTCCTTATACTTGTTGTCCATGTCCTCTAAATGTTGTTTCGTCTGAGTATGTACTTTTTTTATGTGCTCTACAAATTCTTCTTCTTCTCCACTCCTTTTATCTTCATTACTGATGTTTCTCAATTCGATATGCCTCTAGGGTGTGTGATGCAATCATTGGTAAGGAGGCACCTCAAAGAGATCAATCTGGACCGGTTAGAAAGAGAAAACACAATGAAAACATAGATATAATGGAGGCAATGCATACCAGTTTATTTTATTGCATGAAATCTGATTACATCCAACCGGTAATACCCGAGTTACAACATAGTGGCACATAGACTTGGTAGAATACGTCATAACCGGGACCTTGAATCAAAATTTATATCTTCTACATACAGTCTAGCTATCTGATTCTTTGATTGATTCTAATTGATTACATTCTAAAGCATAATTACAAAGATACACACACACACACACACAGATATATATATATATATATATATATATATATATATATATATATATATATATATATATATATATATATATATATATATATATATATATATATATATATATATATATATCGATCCAAAGGATCCAATCGGCCCAAAAGGGATCAAAACCTGAAGAAGAAGAAGACCTAACATGAAAATAACAAAGGTCGACCTCCACCAAGAGATTCCTCCAAAAAATCCAAAGGATGAAACGTAGAAGGTCGTCCACATGCCAAGGAACATAAAAATAAATGCCCAGGGCTCCACAAGCTACGGAATGGGTTCTGGTAGATCACCAAAATAGGTCTCAGGCAAACGGTAACAAAGGAACAACCGGTAACAAGAAATTGTCATGGATACCAATAGCAATATCTTGTCTAAAAAGTGATCCAAATGTGATGCGGTCTAGTGAAAGAAATAAGGATGATCAAGTCTTCAAGTAGAATACAAATCCGCAGGATCTCGTGAGCCAAAATCGGGACATAGAGAAAGGAAAACTGAAACTGCAAATAGAAAGAAAAACATAAAGAAAAAATGTTTTGGGTTGATGTAAGATTGTTGTGAACCGAGGATGCTCCTGCATCAAACATCCAGGGTTAATGAAAAAGTGAGCCTCTCACTTTGTTGGGGTCAGAGGGAAACCAAGGCGGTCTACCTCTGCCTGAGAAATCCAAGATGAACCTTCAACTAGTTTGTCCTTCCACTTCACAAGATATTCCTTATACTCACTTCTCTAGGTACTACGCCCAATTCTATTGTCCAAAATCTCTTCAATCTGATTTGGTTCCTTCTGGGGTAACTGTTTCTCCAAGTCTGCAACATTATCCTTACTAAATTTTGGTTCATGGTACTCATGAAGATATGCAATGTTGAATATGGGCGAAATACTTAGACTATCTGTAGCTCCACTTCATATGCATTTCCAGAACTGAACTTCCTCAAAATCTTACAGGGTCCAAACTTCTTCATCTATAACTTATTATAAGTTCCAATCGAAAATCTCTCTTTTCTCAGATATACCATCACTTCATTGCCAACTTCAAATTCCTTATGTCTCCTTTTCTCATCTTCCTTCTCCTTATATTTGTTGTTCATGTCTTCCAAATATTGTTTAACCTGAATATGCAATGCTTCCATGTGATCTGCAAAATCTTCTGCTTCTTAACTCTTCTGCTCTTCATTGCTAATGTCTCTCAATTCTGCTATAA
Source organism: Cryptomeria japonica (assembly GCF_030272615.1). Classification (NCBI taxonomy): domain Eukaryota; kingdom Viridiplantae; phylum Streptophyta; class Pinopsida; order Cupressales; family Cupressaceae; genus Cryptomeria; species Cryptomeria japonica. The sequence continues at coordinate 575,143,710 of NC_081413.1, forward strand.
CTCTAGGGTGCACTATGGTAACAATCTCAAAAGGTGTTTTTCCGATGCTTCTATTCACTGAATTGTTGTAGGAAAACTATGCTTGTGCAAGGATAAAATCCTAACTTCCAGTTTTATCTCCTATTAAACATCTCAACAAGTTTCCTAAACCCCGGTTAACAACTTATGTATGTCCATCAGTTTGTGGATGAAAATTAGAAGTGGACTTCAAATCTATCTTCATATTCTTCAAAAGTGTTCTCCAAAAATAGCCAACAAACTTAGTGTCTCTGTCTAAAACTATGCTCTTAGATAATCCATGCAATCTCACCACTTCCTTGAAAAATAGGCCTGCTACATGTAATGCATCTGATGTCTTCTTGCAAGGTATGAAATGAGTCATCTTCAAAAATCTATCCACTACCACAAATATAGAATCATTCCTTCTCGGTGTCTTAGGAAATCCAAGTACAAAGTCCATGCTTATATCCTCCCAAGGTCTTACCGGTACTGTCAAAGGTTTATATAATCCCACATTCTGACTACTACCTTTTGCAACTTGACAAACTCTACAACTCTACACATATCTCCTAACATCCTTATGAATCTAAGGCCAAAAATATTGTTCACTCACCAATGCAACTGTTTTGTCAATGCCAAAATGTCCAGCTAGTCCTCCACTATGTTTTTTCTTTATCAGGTTCTCTGTCATGGAACTCTTAGGTATGTAAAATTGAACTCCCTTGAATAACATTTCATCCTCAATGAAGTAATCCAACCATTTGCTTCTATATACCATAACCGGTTCTCTACATGCTTTCCAAGGTTCTGCAAAATCTAGGTCTTCAGATCTTTAAAACCTAATACTGTCACTCTCATCTTTGTAAGCAAATTCCTTCTCCTACTCAATGCATCAGCAACTTTGTTAGATTTTCCACTTCTACGCTTCAACACAAAGGTGTAACTCTGCAAGAATTCCACCCATCTCATATGTCTCTGATTCAACTTATTCTGACTATTCAAATACTACAAAGATTGATGATTTGTATACAACACAAACTCCTTAGGCAACAAGTAATGTCTCCATTTATTCAAGCCTTGAACTACGGCATAAAATTCTTGGTCATACACTGAATATCTCTTACAAGCATCATTCAATTTCTCACTAAAATAGGCTACTGCTCTCCCTTCTTGACTCAAGACTGCTCCTATTGTTGTTCCACTTGCATCACAATCCACTTGAAATACTTTATTGAAATCCAATAAAGCTAACATAGGCTGCTCAATCACTTTCTTCTTTAACAGTTTGAAAATTTTGTTTGCTCTGGTGGTCCACTTGAATTCCTTTTGATCTCCTCTCATGGTCTCAATCATAGGGTTACAAACTGAATTGAAATTTCTGATAAACTTCTGGTAAAAACTAGCCATTCCATGAAATGATCTTACCTCCCCAATGCTTTTTGGTGTAGGTCACTCAACAATGGCTTTCACTTTCTCAGGGTCCATCTCTAAACCATCCTCAGATATCACAAATCCTAAATAGACTAACTCATCCTTCATGAAAGTACACTTCTTGATATTGATCAACAACTTTTCTTCTCTCAACCTCTGCAAAACTTGTCTTAACTACAAAAAATGCTCCTCTTTTGTCTTAGTGAAAATCAAAATGTCATCCAGATACACAATAACAAACTTACCAAATAATTTCTCAATAACTCATTCATCACCCTCATGAAATTATTTGGTGCATTAGTCAATCCAAATGGCATCACCAACCATTCATATAGTCCTTCATTTGTCTTAAATGTTGTTTTCCACTCATCCCCTTCTCTGATCCTAATATGATGATATCCACTCTTCAAATCTATCTTTGTAAAGTATTTTGCTCCGCTTAAATAGTCCATTATGTCATCCATCCTAGGCAAAGAAAACTGACATTTCATTGTTAACTTGTTTATTGCTCTTAAATCAGTACATATCCTCCATTCTCCATTCTTCTTAGGTTCTAATATAGTCGGTACTACACAAGGGCTCAGACTCTCCCTGATCAAACCTTTCTTCAACGGCTCCTACACTTGCCTATTCAGTTCTTCATTCTCTACCGATGTCAACTGGTGTGCAACTTTGTTAGGCAAACTAGCTCCAGGAACCAAGTCCATGCAATGACTAATACTCCTTATAGGTGGTAATCCATCAGGTAAATTATCTGAAATGATGTCCTCGTATTCTGTCAGCAAATCTCTTATCTCTTCTGAATGTTCTTCTTTTGGTTTCGGTCTCTCAGTCTTCTTAGGAATTAAGGCAAGAGACACATTCTCATGTCTCAGTCCATCCATGAATTTCCTTCCATCTACTAAAGAGATTCTTGCATTCGTACATACTTTATTCTTCAAAGGTTCCTCCAAAGGTAACAAGTTTTGCTTCATTCCATTGGCCACAAAAGTGTATGTATTCTTCCTCCCATCATGTATTGCCTATCTATCAAACTGCCAAGGTCTACCCAACAAAATATGACAAATATCCATAGGCATAATATCACACAAAAATTCATCATGACATTTCCCAATTTTCAATTTCACCAAACATTGTTCACTTACTAACAACTTATGTTCATCCTGAATCCATGCTATCTAGTAAGGCTTAGGGTGTTTTACTCTCTCCAACTTCAACTTATTCACCATCTCTTTTGAAACAAGATTATCTAAACTACCACTATCAATAAAAAATTTGCAACACTTACGAGATACCTTACATCTAGTCTTGAACAGATTCTTCCTCTGCAAGGGTTCTTCATCTCCTTCGGTATGACACAAAGCTCTCCTCATCATCAACGATTCTCCATCTTCCGGTTTATTTTATGACCTGGTGGGTTTTTCTTCTACCACTTCTGCTCTTCTAGTAGCCTATGTCTTCTTACATTAGAATGCATGGTGTCCTTCTCCTCCATACTTAAAGCAGGTTCCTCTAAATGTCCTCTTGTCTTGTCTTCCAAAGTTTTCATTTCAGTAACCATCTGGTTCTCTCCTCCAGTAGAAATTTCTATCATCCTTCCGGTATGAATTACTTTCTTTTCTCACTTCCTTGTCCTTGTTCTGATTTGTACTGGTTCCTCTTCCTCTGGTATATACTATTTCTCCTTGAAATCTTCCTCCGGTAAACCTTCCACCTCTACCTCGTTGTCTTTGCTCATGTCTTTTGTTCAACTTCCCTTCAACCTTAAGGGCATAATGGTAAGCCTCTTCAACACTCTCCAATTTGATCATACTGAGTTCATCTTGTATAGACATCCGCAATCCATTCAAATATCTTGCAATTTGTTGAACTTCATCATCAACATGTTTGGATTTGATGTTCAACTTGTAAAATGCTTTGGTGTACTCCTTCACACTAGATTCCTTGTGTCTCAGATTCTGCAACTTCAGAAACAAATACACTTGATAATTCATTGGCACAAACTTTAATTTCAACTTAGCAATCATCCTATCCCACCTCTTAATCTTTTCTTTACCTCTTCTCTGTTTGTCAACATGCAAATGCTCCAACCAAAGAGATGCATGACCTTTCAACTGGGTATAGGCATATTTCACCTTCCTCTCTTCTACAGTGTTTTCAAATTCAAAATACGTATCCATCTTTGAGATCCAATCCATCAATTCATCTAAATCTAACTTCCCATCATATTCTCATGGGGTAAAATGAGGTTTAGTGTTCACCCTACTTAAAACCCTTAAAAACCTTTTTTCATCTGGATCAACCACCAGTAGGTTTACTTGTTCTATTGGGGCTTCTTCTCCTTTATCTTCAATTATATTTTCCATATGTCGGCCTCTTCTCTGGGATGTCCCCACAGCTTCTAATCAGTCTGTTGTTCCTCACAACATCTTTATCACATCAGGGTCTGCATTCCCACATACTCCACCATTCCTAGTTCCTCTTCGCGCCATCGATTCACGCTAGTCCTCTGCAATTGCATTTGGATTCGCAATCTGCCACCCTACAACAAGAAATTAAAGACATGCAACCTCCGCGATGAAACTTTGCTCTGATACCACTTGAAGTAGTGACCAGTAAGGAGGGACCTCAAAGAGATCAATCCAGATGGTCAGCAAGAGTAAACACAATGGAAACACATAGATATGATGGAGGCAATGCAGAATAGGTTTTTTTGCATGAAATCTGATTACATCCAACCAGTAACAACTAGGCTACAACATACCAGCACATAGACCTGGTAGAATAGGTCACAACCGAGACCTTGAATCAAAAGATCTATCTTCTACGTAGAGTCTAGCTATCTGATTCTCTGATTGATTCTAATTGACTACATTCTAAAGCATGATTATAAATATATATATATATATATATATATATATATATATATATATATATATATATATATATATCGATCCAAAGGATCCAATCAGCCCAAAAGGGATCAAAACCCGAAGAACAAGACCTAACATAAAAATAACAAAGGTCGGCCACACACCAAGGAACATCAAAATCAACACCTTGGGCTCTGCAAGCTACGGAATGGGTTCAGAAAGATTACCAAAATAGGTCTCAAGCAACCAGTAACAAACAAACAACCTATAATAAGAAACTGTCATGGAAATCAGTAGCGATATCTTGCTAGAAAGTGATCCAAATGCAATTTCGTCTGAAAGCAAGAAGGATGATCAAGTCTTCAAGTAGAATCCAACTCCACAGGATTTGGTGAGCCAAAATCGGGACACACAGAAAGGAAAACTGAAACTGCAAACTGAAAGAAAAATAGAAAGGAAAATGTTTTTGGTTGATGCAAGATTTTTGTGAACCGGGGATGCTCCTGTACTAGTGTGCTCTGATAACAATCTCAAAAGATTTTCTTCTGGTACTCCTATTTACTAAATTATTGTAGAAAAATTCTACTTGTGCAAGAATCAAGTCCCAATTTATGGTTTTCTATCCAACTAAGCATCTCAACTAATTTCCCAAACTCCTATTCACTACTTCAATCTGTCCATTGGTCTGTGGGTTAAAAGTATAACTGAACTTCAAATCTGTCTTCATCTTCTTCCAAAGTGTTCTCCAAAAATATCCAACAAACTTAGTGTCTTTGTCTGAAACTATGCTCCTAGGTAATCCATGTAGTCTCACCATAGGTCCTTGAAAAATAAGTCAGCAACATGTTCTGCATCCATTGTCTTTTTACAAGGTATGAAATGTGCCATCTTTGAGAATCTATCCACCACCACAAATATAGATTCATTTCCTCTCTTTGTCTTAGGCAGTCCAAGTATGAAATCCATGCTTATGTCCTCCCAAGGTCTCTTTGGAACTGTAAAAGGCTTATACAATCTGACATTCCGACTACTACCCTTTGCAAGTTGACAAATTCTACAGCTCTGTACAAATTTCTTGACATCCTTATGAATCTGAGGCCAAAATTAATGCTCACTAATAAATGCCACTACCTTATCAACACCAAAGTGTATGGCTAATCCTCCACTTTGCTTCTCCTTTATCAGACTCTCTCATAAAACTCCTAGGTATACACAACTAAACTCCTCTAAACAACATCTCATCTTGAATGAAATAGTCCAACCACTTACTTTTGTCCACGATGACTGGTTCCTTACATGCTTTCCAAGGTTCTACAAAATATGGGCCATCCTCATACAAGTTTGTCAATTCCTCAAAACCTAATACCTCCACTCTCATATATGTCAACAGGTTCCTCCTACTCAATACATTAAAAACTCTATTTGACTTTCCACTTCTATGCTTCAAAATAAAGGTATAACTCTACAAGAATTCTACCATCTCATATGTCTCTGATTGAACTTACTCCGACTATTGAAATATTGCAAAGCTTTCAATGATCAGTATACAACACAAACTCCTTATGCAACAAATAATGTTTCTCTTCTTCTTTAATGCTTGAATTATGGCATAAAACTCTTGATCATACACATAATATCTCCTCATTGCATCATTCAACTTCTCACTAAAATAAGCTACCGGTCTTTCATCCTGACTTAACACTGCTCCAATTGCATTCCCACTTGCATCACAGTCCACTTGAAATACTTTGCTAAAATCTGGTAAAGCCAACACAAGATGCTTTGTCACCTTCTGCTTCAACAATTCAAAGCTCCTATTTTCTCTGGTTGTCCACTTGAAATCCTTTCTATCTCCTCTCATTATTTCTATCATAGAGATACAATATGAACTAAAATTTATGATAAACTTCTAGTAGAAACTAGCCAATACATGAAATGATCTTACCTCTTCGTGCTTCTTGGTGTAGGTCATTCAACAATTGCTCTTACTGTCTCAAGGTCCGTCTTCAATCCATCTATAGATATCAAAAATCCCAAATCTCTTCCTTCATGAAACTGTGCTTCTTAATGTTTATCAACAACTTCTCTTCTCTCAACCTCTACAAAACATGTCTCAAATGCAACATATGTTCTTCCTTTCTCTTACTAAAAAAAAAAATGTCATTCAAATACACAATAAAAAACTCACCCAAGAACTTCAATACCTCGTTCATCAATCTCATGAAAGTAATTGGTGCATTAGTCAATCCAAAAGGCATCACCAACCATTCATCAGTCCTTCATTTGTCTAGAATGTTGTCTTCCACACATCTCCTTCTCTAATTCTGATATGATGGTATCCAATTTTCAAGTCTATCTATGTGTAGTATCTAGCTCCGCTCAAACAATCCATTATGTCATCCATCCTAGGCAAAGGAAAACTGTATTTCATAATGATCTTATTTGGTGCTCTAGAGTCAGTACACATCCTCCATTCTCCATTCTTCTTAGGTGTTAACATTTTCGACACTACACAAGTACTCAAACTTTCTATGATAAAACCTTTCCTCAACAATTCTTGAACTTGTGTATTGAGCTCCTCATTCTCTACCAGTGTCATCCGGTGTGCTTCTTTATTAGGCAAACTAGCTCCAAGAATCAGGTCCATGTAATGACTAATACTTCTCTTAGGTAGTAATCCATTTGGTACATTATCCAAAATGATGTTTGCATACTCTATCAGCAACTCCTTTATTTCTTCTGGTTGTTCTTCTTCATGCTCCAGATTCTTAGTCTTCTTAGGAACTAAGGCAAAACACACATTCTCATGTCTCATCCCATCCAATAATTTTCTTCCATCCACCAAATAAATTATAGCACTTGTCTAAACTTCACTCTTCAAAGGCTCCTCCAAGGGCAACAAGGTTTGTTTCATCCCATTTGCAACAATAGTGTATATGTTCTTTCTTCCATCATGTATTGCATGTCTATCAAATTGCCAAGGTCTACCCAATATGACATATATCCACAGAAATAATATCACACAAAACTTCATCATAATAAGATCCAATCTTTAATTTTACCAAACATTGTTTACTTACTAGTATCTTATGATCATCTTTAATCCATGCTATCTGATAAGGCTTAGGGTGCTTCAATCTTTCCAAATTCAGCTTATTCACCATCTCCTCTGAAACAAGATTATCTGAACTACCACTATCAATTATAACTTTACAACACTTATCGGATACCTTACATCTGGTCTTGAATAAATTCCTCCTCTACAAGGGCTCTTCATCCTCTCCGGTATAACACAAATCTCTCCTCATCACCAACAATTATCCATCTTCTGGTTTATTAGCTGATTTAGTGTGGTCTTCTTCTACCATTGTTTCTCTTCCAGTGCTCTTTGTCTTTCTACATTCAAAAGAGAGATGTCCTTCTCCTCCACACTTAAAGCGGGTTCCTCTAAACACTCTTTTATCTTGTCTTTTGTCTTCTTTTCCATAACCCTTATTCTAGTATCTATCAAGTTCTCTTCTCCTATAAAAATTTCTATCATCCTTTCGATATGAACTACCATCTCTGCTAACTTCCTCATTTTTACTCTAATCTGTATAGGGTCCTCTTCCTCTGGAATATTTTCTCCCTCCTTGAAATCTTCCTTCAGAAAACCTTCCACCTCTACCTCTTTTCTTCTACTCATGTCTTTTATTCAACTTCTCTTCTACCTTCTGGGCATATTGATAAGCTTCTTCAACACTCTACAATTTGATTAGACCGAGTTCATCTTGTATTGACATCTAAAACCCATTCAAATTCTTGGTAATTTGTTCAATCTTATCATCAATATATCTAGATTTGGTATTCAACTTGTAGAATGCTTCAGTGTACTCCTTCACGCTAGATTCCTTCTGCTTCAGGTTCTGCAACTTCCAGAACAAATTTACTTGATAATTAGCTGGCATAAACTTTGACTTGAACTTGCTAACCATCTGCTCCCAAGATTTATTCTTTTCTTTACCTCTTCTCTATCTATCTACTTGCAAATGTTCCCACCAAAGAGACATGTGTCCTTTCAACCTAGTGCAAGCATATCTCACCTTCCTATCTTTTGCGGTGCCTTCAAAATCAAAATACTTTCCATCTTCATGATCCAATCCAATAATTCATTCAAATAGAGCTTGCCATCATAATATAGTGGGGTAAAATGTGGTTTGGTATTCGCTCTTGACAATGCTCTTATAAACCTTTCTTCCTCCAAATCGTTATATTAGAATGATTGGCATAACTGATGCTGATGGAGAATGTTGATGAACTGGTAAAGGACTGTTGGTAATGATTTAGTGATGAAGAGATTGAGATTATTGGCTTAATAACTTTAATCAGTTTTGATTAAGTAAAAATACGTATTTGAAAGGTACTTGAACCTTTTACAAAGCAGGAGAACAGAAAAGCATAAAAAAGTGCTTGATCACTTCAAAAAGTCAAAATGAACCCACCGGATGGGCACAACTTAAAACATCATTACATAATTACATAAAACTCAGAACAAACAACAACAGGAAAGCAAAAGACAACAAAGAGACAGAACCAAGGACAGCTAGTGGAACTAAATACTATTCAGGATCTCCTCAGCGTGAACGACCATTTGTTTCATGTTGTTTGCCGAGATCTTCATATCCTCCAGCTCACGACCTTCGATGTCGACCTTATTCTTTGTGTTGGCTCTGGTCCTCCTTTCATGACCCTTCTTGTTCACTTGCTCTTTATCACCTTCCTTCTCTGCATTGTTCTCGTACCTATTGATAAAGATGTTAATATTGTCCACCAAAGATTTAAGAATTTGGAAATTTTGATCAGCAATCTGCTTGACATTGTGCTCCAGCTTGTCAATTCTGCTACCAAAATCTTTCAGTTTTTTGTCCATTTCCTTTCTATCTCCCATCTCATTGACCTTTTTCTTTGTGGCTAATATTTTTCCAACCATACATTCAATATCTTGCGCATCATGTAAAACAACCACTAACTCTTTAACATGCTCCGCCAAGGGCTTGTCACCAACTGTAATTCTTGCCATGGCCTGTGTATCTATTTTCAATCTATTAATATCCTTCACTACAGTAGTGATGGTCTCACAGAAGGCCTTAATGGTATCTTTGTCACCACTATCACTTTGACCCCCTTTTTCCTCGTTATGCAGTCTAGTGGTATTCACGATCTCCACGGTTTCCAAATTATCCTTAACCGGGTTACCCTCCCCTTATTTGTCCTGACTATCAATCCTCTTATTATCATCATCCTCCTCCTCAGACTCAACCAGAACATAATTGAGATTAGAATTGCTACCCTTTTTAGTGTTCTTTTTCTGAGCCTTCTTTCCAGAGGCTTTCCCTTTCCTCTTTTTAACAAGTTTTTCCTCAAGGGAATCAGTTTCAGAGTCCGACATTTCAGATTCCACAATAATCCTCCTCTTCTTAGCCCTAATCCTCCCTTTTTTGCTAGTTTCTTCTGAATCTCCCTCGGTCTTAGAATCAAAGTTGAAACCACTATCCTTACTTTCTGTAGTCTCATCTCTGGCATTTTTGCCTTTAATAGGCTTTTCAATGCACTTCCCCTTTAGCATTTTGTAAACCAGGACCATGAGCCCCTGGTGGAGGGCATGATCGCCTTTAGGGTCCTTCTGGATCTCCTTTATAGTATGATCCATTGAACAGGCTAGGTAATAGGGAAGGCTAACCCTTTCACCATGACGGAAATGGTTAAGAAGGACGAAGTGATGCCCATAAGCCCTAGTAAACCTACCGTCTAAGGTAATATATTCAATAGAAGCAAATAAGACAAACCTCCATGGCCTACAAATTCTCTTCGGGGAGTGGTAGGAGTTGTCAATTTTGGTCATCTTTCTTCTCTCACCATCCATAACAGGAACCTTGTCTACAGCCTTATTTGATATCCCTCTATCCTTGTAAAATTTCATACCCTCGGTAGTCATCCCCGTGGCCTCAACGATAACCTCTTCGTCTACATTCATCATATGTGATCCAATCAGAAATTTTCCATTTTTCTAGTTCTTTATGAAGTAGCTAGTAATTGTGGGGTCCTTCCCATTCAGTCGTTCCATGAAAACATTGAGCCCCCCTACTGAAGGATACTCCAGACTTCTTCGTTCTTTCTCCATTCAATGCATGAAGCAGGTTCAAATCTCTTCTTGTTTCCTCCCATTTTTCCAGCACCTTCCTTGCAATGCCTTCTCTCATTTTGATAACTTTTCCTCTGGTTTCCGTGGTTACTCTGTAAGAGCGCCCATAATCTATGCCAAATAGTGATGATATGACACCTATTTAATAGCTCATTATCTTCAAGCAAGCCCTGCATCGGAAAAGGCGGAAAGGTCATTAGAAATAATGATTAAAAGTACCACATTGCCTTATATAGCTTCGGTCCTTATTGAGTAAGGATTTCATTTCACTTGCAATCTCCTTTTCACTATTCACCATAACTAGTGATGATGTTTTCCGATTGGCAAGCCAGGTTGGCTGCCCAATCATCACAAGAGTTGGCCTCCCTATAAACATGTGTAAAAACACACATTTCAAACTCTTCACTCATTTTCCTTGTTGCTTTAATAGCATTACTAATCGACCATGATGGTGGGAATTTCATATTTAAACAGTTGATAATGTTGAAGGAGTCTCCTTCACACCAAACTTTAGTGCATTTGGCTTCTTTGGCAAGGATAATCCCATGATAAGCCGCCATGGCTTCGGCAACATGGTTGGTCTGTTTTCCTATAGGAATACATTTTATGATTTTACATATTCCCCATTCATCCCTTAGGACCACTCCACATCCTGCAACCGCCGGGTTTCCCTTAGAGGCCCCATCAAAATTGATTTTCATCCATCCCCTAGGTGGGCTGGTCCATATCACTCCCTCTCTAGGGTTACTCTAGATATTCTCTTGAGCTTTTAATCTCCATTTTTTATAGACAAGTTGATCCTCCTTAGTGTTAGAATTATCAATACCACCTATAATATTCATATTTTCCACTATGCTTCTTATTTTTTCAAACACAATGTTAGCCTTAGTGTACTTTTCTCTGAAAATCTTGTCATTTCTCTCTTTCCATATACCCCAGCACATGTGTGGTAAAGCAATTCTCCATAGCAAGGTAGTAGTTCTATTTTTTGAAGGATGATGCCATGACTTTAAAATCTCTTGAATCAAGTTGGGGAAGCTCCAACTGATATTGAATTGATACAGACAACTTCCCCAAACATCAACTGAGAAGGGGCAATGAAAGAGAATATGATTTATTATCTCCTCATTTTGCTTACAGAGTGTACAGAAACTTGGTATGTTGATACCTCTTCTTCTTATATTCTCTATTTTTATAATTTTGTCTTGGAGGGCTATCCAAAAGAAAATGTTGATCTTGGGGGTAAGGCCTTTCACCCAAGATTTAGCCCAGCAAGGACTTTCCATGTTATTGTATTGTTGATGATAAAGAGATGCCACTGTAAAAGTACCACTAGCAGTGAGTTTCCAAATTAACTGGTCTTCTGCTTCAATCCTCACCATTGAGTTCATGACTTTGTTCAAACTACCCAAAGACTGATCCACTTGAGATAAGTCTTTCCACTGTCCATCTTTCCAATAATCCTCCACCTTGGTTCCAATTCTTTCCTTGCATTGGTTCTGATATATGTTCCACTCAAGGTTTTCATTTAAAGGGGTCTCCATAAGCCAAGGATCCTCCCAGAACTGAATAAGATTCCCTTTCCCCAACTTCCATTTTTTACCTTTGATAATTAAGTCTCTAGTCCTAGAGATATTTTTCCAAATATTGGATCCAATTGGGATAATCTCCGCTTTGAGGAAACTTTGAAGATTTGGACATTGGCTTTTATATTTGTTGTCCCATATTTTTTTCCACTCTCCTTGATTTCTATATCCTCTCCAAATCTGCTTAGCCATAAGGTATTCATTTATATCTCTTGTTCTTCTAAGGCCCAGACCGCCTTTATTCATAGGCTTATAGACCTTCTCCCAAGCAATTAAGTTCATTCTCTTCTTCTCCTCAACCCCTGTCCATAAAAAGGATCTCTGTATTTTTTCAATGGCCTCAGCATACTTAGTAGGAATCCTGAACAAACTGATGGAAAACTTTGATCAGTTATGTGTGTTTTCATTGATGGAAAACTATATCACAACTATGCTTTTCATGTTTATTTTATCATCTAAGTCTTTTTGGTCTACCCATAATGAAGGCAGTGAACTGGGAATTAGGACCTTAACCGGTAAACATGGAAATGTTTTGATTGGTTCTAGAGATTGGTGATGAGTCAATTATTGAGGCTTGGAACATGTATTTGTATCATTGTAATGTATCTTTGATCAAAACCACATCACACTTTGATGACTGGAAGTCATGCTTATGATTTATGCTATATTTTCTCTAGGTTTAAGAAGGGTTTTAGAACGGGTATTCAATTCTTATAACCGGTAATGATTTTGAGTTCATCGGTGTATTACATTGTGTTTGTAATTTGGTGATGTTGTGGCTAAAACCACATGAAGTGTTTGAAAGATGTTTTGGTGCGATCAAAGAGCGAATTTCTTGGGAATGTGTGAAGTGCTTAGCAGAATGACCTAAGGGTTTGAAAGTGTATCAGATCGAGGTACGGTGATCATTCAATGACTATTTTTATAATTGATTTTAGTGATCCATATGATGATTTGTAATGAGTTGTAAAGATCTGTGATGATCTATGTTGTAAGTCTTAGGTTTTTGTAACCGACTGACTTGTAAAGGTTATTTAGATAGGTAAAGTTGATGTTTTGTGGTGTCAGTGTTTTGAGAAAAAGAGTGTGAAGATGAACCAGTGTAGTGTATCTGCCAGAGTGTAGCAGAGTGGAGCTAAATTGGATTTGAACAAGCAAGCAATTAGTGTTATTTCTAGATCATTCATTTGTTGTTCCCTAACAATTGTTGCAGTCAAAATCCCTTAATTGGGTAGGTCCTGATAGACCTTAAATTGTAAATAACTTAATCGGGTAGCTCAACATATGAGTGTTAGACCCTTTTGTGAGGTTTCTTCTAACAAGAAAAGATCCTAACAGGGCTCATCATAGCAATCCCTTAACCGGGAGTCTTCTCCTAATAGGACATCATTGTGAGCTCCTAACCGGGCTAGGCTCCTAATAGGGTGTATTCCAAAAGAGTGCACAATTTTGTGGGTACCAATTCCCACTGTGGTTTTTCCCTATTTGGGTTTCCACGTGAAAATTCCAGTGTTCATGTGGTGAATTTTTTTATGTATTGGTTTGATTTACTTTCAGTTTATGCATGTTGATGAACACTTAATGGGCAGTTCTAATAAATCAGTTTAATAGATGGATATATGTAATTAACGGTACTGGTAAATAGTTTATTACTGGTTTGTGATTGATTTGGTAAATTTTGATAAGTTCAAGTTTTAAGTTATGAATTGTTGTTAATACTAATTCACCCCACCCCCTCTCAGTATTAACTGGATTCTCTTAGATTAACAATTGGTATTTAGAGCATTAGGTCCTCTGTGTGTGAAAGCTTAACACCTTGAGGAAAAGATCCCGAGAGAGATGATGAAGGAGGAGGGTCCCAAGTTTACCAAGGACAACTTCTGAATATGGAGTGATCGGATGAAGACATATATCAAAGGAATGGGTTCTTAGTTTTGGGAGCATGTGACAAACAAGTATGTTTCTCCTACTACCAATCCCTTGACGCCTGATCAGCTTAAGGAGCAACAAGAAAAAATCTAAGCACTTGAAGCAATTGTAAGTACTTTGTCATACTTTGAGTATATAGATGTTCATGGATTAGAGACTACATTTGAAGTATGAGAGAAATTAGGTTTGATTTATGGAGGTGATGAACATGTACAAACGGCTAAGGAAGAAATTATTATAGGTAAATTTGATTATATAAGAATGGTTGATGGTGAGAATATAGCACAATATGGTCAAAGGATTAAGGAATTTGTAGGTGGTATCAAGAGTGTTGGAGGTAAAGTTGAAGAAGATACTATTGTTAGTAAGATGCTTAGAACTCTCTTACCACAATATGCTATTAGGGCATCTGCAATACAAGAATTGAGATCTGTTTCTATAGATAAAGTTACTGTTGATTCCCTTATTGGTAAATTGACTGCATTTGAATTAAACAACTTTGATAATAGTGTTTCTAAGCCATCTGAATATGCTTTTAAGGCTTCCGTAACTAGTACATATGTGAAGAAAGGAAAGGATATTTGTTATAATCATGACTAAAGTTCTAGTCATGGTAGTAGCAGAGGTGATGGTGATGATGAAGATCATTTGATGGAACTTGAGGCATTATTGGCTAAAATATTTCCTAGAGGCACCGATAAGTACAAAGGTAAACTTCCTCTGAAGTGTTTTTCCTACAATAAGATTGGACACAATGCTGCAAATTGTCCTAATGGTGATAAAAAGGAAAATTTTAAGAAATTTAAAGGAAAAGGACATAAACATTGCTATGTTGCAGTGGATGAAGGTGTGATAGATGAGGAATTCAAGGAAGAGGACAATGAGGAAATTGTCTTTGTTGTTGTGAAGGAAGATTTGACTGATGAGAAAGCTTTGGTATCACACATGGATAATAGCGATGAATGGTAATAGATAGTGGTTGCTCACACCACATGATCATTGATAGAAACAAGTTCTTATCTCTTGAAGAATTTGATGGCGGTGTGGTAAGGTTTGGTAACAACTCACCCTACATGGTTAAAGGTAAAGGATATATTTCATTTAATGGAAAAAGTAATGTGTATGATGTCTTTTGGGTAGATGGATTAAAACATAACTTATTGAGTGTTGGACAATTAAATGATAAAGGATATCTTCTTGAATTTAAGTGTGGAGTGTGCAGGATCCTTGGAAGTAAAGGAGAGTTGATTGCTACTAGAAAGCAGACTACAAGTAATCTTTTTCATCTAAATACTAATGTGAATAATTGTTTGGTGGCTAAGATTAAAGATAGTTGGTTATGGCACAAGAGGTTTTGTCATGTGGACTTTGACAATTTGATAAAGGTTAGCAAATCAAGTATTGTGAGAGGTATGTCTTAACTTGTGAAACCGAACGATGTGTTGTGTAAAGACTGTCAGATGGGTAAGATGACCTCTGTATCTTTTAAGAGTAAAACTTTTTCTTCAGAGCATATCCTTGATTTAGTTCACACTGATTTATGTGCTCTTATGAGGACTAGAAGCTATTATGGTGATAAATACTTTATGATTTTACAAAGATGATGTGGGTAACTTTTCTCAGAGAAAAGTCTGAGGCTTTCAATAAATTCAAAGCATTTAAAGCTTTAGTTGAAAAGGAAACTGAGAGGAGTTTGAAATGTTTGAGATTTGACCGGGGAGGTGAATTCACTTCTGATGAGTTTGTGAAGTTTTGTGATGAACGGGGAATAAAGAGGCAAATGTCAGCACCTAGAACTCCACAACAAAATGGATTTGTTGAGAGAAGAAACATGACAATTGTGGAAGTTTCTAGAATAATATTGATACAAGGTACAATACCTAAGATGTTTTGGAGGGAAGAAGTTAGTACAATTGTTTATACTTTGAACTGGGTACTTGTTAAGAAAGGTAATTATAAAACACCTTATGAACTTTGGAATGGTAAGATTCCTAATGTTAGCTACTTTAAGATTTTTGGGAGTAAATGTTTTATTAAGAGAGATGATATTACTAGAAAATTTGATACTAAGTATGATGAAAGGATATTTCTTGGATACTCTACCAAGAGTAAAGAATTCAAATGTTATAACAAGATAACTAAGAAGATAGTTGAAAGTGTAAATGTTAAGGTTGATGAATTCTTTGAGAAACCTAATGAGACCAGTAGATGTGATCTTGAAAATGATGAAGAAAACCTTGTGTTTATAGAACAGGAAGTGCAAAAGAATGATGAACAGAACAATGCATAAATAGGTGCTCAACCGGTAAATGAAGAAAGTGATGAAGAACATGAAGTTGAAGGCAGAACACCAGAACTGGTAATACCAAGGTATGTTAGATTAAATCATTTAGAAGAACAAATTATAGGAGATAAGAATGTTGGTGTACAAACTAGAAGGAAAATCAGATAAAATTCTTGTTTGATTTCTACTATTGAGCCTAAAATACTAAGAGAAGCATTGAAGGATGGTGATTAAATTAATGCTATGAATGAGGAATTGGATCAGATAGAGAAAAACAAGACCTGGACACTTTTTCCCAGATCGGAAGACAAGAATGTTATAAGAACAAAATGGGTTTTCAGAAACAAGTTAAATGAGGATGGCAAAGTTGTAGGGAATAAAACAAGATTTTTATGCAAAGGCTATGCACAAGAAGAAGAAGAAGACTATGGTTAAAAATTTTCACCTGTGGCAAGATTGGAAGGTATAAGAATGTTACTTGCCTTTGCTACTTTTAAAGGATTTAAGTTATATCAGATGGATGTTAAATCAACTTTTTGAATGCTCTCCTGGAAAAAGAAGTATATATAGAATAGTCGGATAGATTTGTATTAAGTGAAGATGAAAATATGGTTTGCAAGTTACACAAGATACTATATGATTTGAAGCAAGCACCGAGAGCATGGTTTGAAAGATTGCATACACATTTGATCAAGATAGGATTTCAGTGTACCACTGAGGACAGTAATATATATTTAAAGACTGATGGAGACAAAATGTTGATAGAAGAGGTTTTTGTTGATGATATAATTTTTGGTAGTGATGATGATCTATGTATGGCTTTTGCTGAGGAAATGAAGAAAGAATTTGAAATGTCTCTTATTGGTGAGATTAAATTTTTTATTGGGTTGCAGGTCCAACAACTGGATGGTGGAATATTTATCTGTCAGACTAAATATATAAAAGAAGTATTGAAAATTTTTGGCATGGAAGATTCCAAACCATTTGGTACTCTGATGGTGACAGGTTGTAAATTTTCTAAATAGGATGATTCACCCTCTGTAGATGAAAAGGAATATAGGTCCATGATTGGTAAGTTGCATTATGTTGTTCATAGTAGACCAGATATTGCACATGATATTGGATTGGTTGCTAGAATTCAGAAAGATCCCAAGGAGACTCACTTAGTAGCGGTGAAAAGGATATTCAAATATCTGAAAGGCACAATGAATTATGGCTTATGGTATCCTTATAAAGATGACTTTTCTTTGAAAGTGTTTACTGATGCAGATTGGGCAGGCAATGTTGATGACCAAAAAATCACTACTGGTGGAGTTTTTCTTCTTGGAGGTAGATTGGTTGCTTGGACAATTAAAAAGAAAACATGTGTATCACAATCAATAGCTAAAGCAGAATATGTTGCAACATCTATGAATTGTACACAAGCAATATGGATGAGACATGTGTTGGAAGGGTTTAAGCAAGATATGTTTGAACCATTGATTATTTATTGTGACAATACAAGAGCTATTAATATTTCAAAAAACCATGTGTTACATGCAAGGACAAAGCATATAGAACTGAAATATCACTTTCTGAGGAAGAAAGTGTTGGTCATCAAAAATGATTAACCCAAGTACACCTACAATCCTTCTATGAAATGGCCAATTTCAATCTACAAAACACATCAGGGCTTGGACAACATAACACAGGACCCTAATTGATCCTCCTGCACTTTAGGTTTTGCTAGACCTAGGGGGGACACCCTTTTGATGCATTAAATACAACAATCACAAACATATGACTGCATCAACAATAAGCAGATAGATCATTCCACAAACTCACCCAATTTAGAAAAACACTATAGATTGGCTAGATCTGTATAAATCATAGATGAAAACAGAGCTTGGAATGAAAAGAACACACCCCTAAACATAAAGGGAAATATATTTTTCTTTATATTCGAAAATCTGAAGCTATCCCCAAACCTGCAAGACTAGTGCCTTGTTCATTGGGCAACAGAGTTATACACAGAACTGCAAATGTGCATCCTAGTCACAAATTGGTTCTCCTTAAATGATATTCCTGCATTAATACCTTATACTAATGCATTACTCAATTTATTCATAGAATTACAGATCAAGGACACATATTTCATTTATTCATGAGTGATTACAGAGTTTAAAACCTTCATTGAAGGATACCTATGAACAATCACACAATCTCCTTGAAATTGACAAATTTCATCCTCCTTAAGGATTCAATTAATAATAATGAAATACATACACAGAGACAATACTGTGGTAAATTTACTCATGCCTGACACAAGTAAGATCTGCAACTAGAAAACATTCTACCATCCTGCAACATAACCTCTATACCCTGAAAAGATCCATAGTATTCTACACATTTGGGTCAAGAAATTCAAAAATGGAAGCCATGAAAACTGGAGCCACTCTCACACAATTCTAGAACCCTAACAATGAGAATAAAATTGGAATAAGAAGGAGAGGGAAAAACATTAGGTTTCATCAAAATTTGCCAAGTGTCTCTTTTTCCAATTGAATTTCACTTCCTTCATCTTTCCCATGGAAACTGCTCCCAAAATATCCAAAATTTGTTAAAATTAACTACTTGATTATATTCCTTATCTCAAGAGCTTTCCGATGATATATGATACTTGCCATTTTGAGTAAAAATAGACCTCTGGGCGAATTAGTCATTTTGGTGCCTCCATTATTTAAATTTTTTAATTTTCCTCAATAGTCTGCACTATACAATTTAACTTTGATTTTTCCCTTTTTTTGGCCTAATTTTTCGACTGACACCTTGCCACGTGGTAGCCTGTGATTCGCTCACAGGGTCTACAAGTCGCCACCTGTCTGTCAGGTCTACCACTTGTCTGCCACCTGTCTATTGGGTCTCAGTCTTTTGGTGGAATTTCTTCCTTGGTGAGCGGTCTACAGGTCTCATCGAATAGGCATTTTCATCAAAACTGTCGGGCCCACCGTGGACCGCCACCTCAATGCCATGTCACTGCTCCGTCATCGCCACTCAGACCTACCACTGGACTGCCACCTAAGCGCCTACCACCTAAGCCATTTCGCGATAGGTAACTCTCGATCATCTTCCCTTCGCGAAGTCATGGCCATTAGATCTCCTGCAACTTGCTCGCTGGTTAACTTTGATTTTTCCCTCTTTTTTGGCTTGATTTTTCAATTGACGCCCTGCCATGTGGCAGCCTGTGATTCGTTCGTAGGGTCTACTAGTCGCCACCTATCTATTGGGTCTGCCACGTGTTTGCCACCTATCTATCGGGTCTCAGTCTTTTGGTGGAATTTCTTCTTCGGCGAGCGGTCTACAAGTCTCATCGAACAGGCATTTTCATCGAAACTATCGGGCCCACCATGGACCGCCACCTCAGTGCCATGTCACTTCTCCATCATTGCCACCCAGACCTACCACTGGACTGCCACCTAAGCACCTGTCACCTTTCACCATTTTCATCGAAACTATCGGGCCCACCACGGACCGCCACCTCAGTGCCATGTCACTTCTTTGTCATCACCACCCGGACCTACCACTGGACTGCTACCTAAGCGCCTGTCACCTTTCACCATTTTGCGATAGGTAACTCTTGATCATCTTCCCTTCGCGAAGTCATAGCCGTTGGATCTCTTGCAACTTTCTCGTTGGTTAATCTGATCCTTCTCTGCAAAATTTGTCTGCCTCGAGATCCGTGCCTATGTGGGGTCTGTTTGTCGCCACTTGTTAGCCCTCTTGGTCGCCTTGAGAAGTGTGACTACGTGCATGGGGTCTACTTGCGCACCCATCAGCACCTTATGTCAAAAGCCCAAAGCTTTGACACTATGAATGAGTGTGGCTTTACACTTAAACATCAAAAAAGACGTCTGCCCCGCCAATGTGGGATATATGGTTTTGCCTGGGACTGTGTTTTTGAAGGTTTTGCCTGAGACTTTTCATGGTTTCCTTTGCATTTGCTGAAGACTAAATGCTGCCCTTACCACTTTCTACACAGGAGAATATTTGGATTTAATGCCTGCCAATAGCATATGTCTAAAAAGTTTATTACTGTGCCCTCTTTACCCAGCCACTTCCATGCAAGGCAGATGAGAGATGTTGGCATTTACATTTGCCAATTTGCATTCTGGTTGGAGTTAATATTGCACTCCCCAAATGCCACGCAGAGGGAGGGAGGAATAAGTTTGGTTTACCTTTGCCAAATCTGCATTTGGTTCTAAACTTCCCCATTCTCCCACTATCCACGCAAGGGACTAAACTAGTGCTTGTATCTGCTATTAAAGTTTGAAATATTCTTTACCATGTCACTTAGGTTGTTGCTTGCATTTGCTTGGTTTCTCAATGCTCTCCAAATTCCTGCCAAATACATGTTCCTCTGGTTTCAATGCCTTCTCCATTTCAATAAACATAAAACTTTTGTCCTCTTCCGTATCTCACACAGGGGATGACTGGGCATAGTCACGTGGAGCTGCGGATTACATTTGCCATTTGTTTTAATGCTGCCCCTCTCCATTTCCACACTCCAGTTGCTACTTCCATTTGGCTTCAAATCTGCCAATTGTGTTTTGTTTCAAATGGCAATGTAATGTTTTTTGTAGTACAAGAATATACAGAAGAATGGGAGCCCAAATCTTCTTCTTGTTGAACTTCCTCATGAATAGAATCCTCCCCCATGTTCTTTGTTTGGCAAGTTATGGATATCTCTTTTGGTAGGCTTCTACATCTCTCTGTTTCATTTGTGGGCTTTGTGAAAGAGAATATGCAGCTGATTCAATACCACTTTCATCTTTGTCCCTGCTAAAAGAATTCATTTGAAGGTTTTAAAATAGCCTTTGCCCATCTCACATTACACTTGCTAACTGTAGCTGTAAAAAGCTTCTTCTGGCTATCATGCAGAAGGTGAAGGCTGCTCCATCTACTAATAGCATTTACTTGGGGGTTCTAATTGGTATTCACTATTATGATAAACACTCTTGTGCTGCTATCCACTTCCAGATATTGCCTTGAATTTGTCAAACTTAAAATCTGCCTTCTTTAATTTGTTAAGAATGAAATCAAGAGCTTCTACACACATCACAGGTGACAATACAACTCCACCACTACCCAAAGGATCTCTGTATACTCCATCCTTAGTTCTCTCTTGTCTTGTACCAGGAAATTCAAATCTTCAACTTATGACAAGACCATTTTCGCCATAAAATTAAGGCACAGGCATTCATCCAAGTCGGGCCCCAAAGTGGGTCTGACTAAAAAAAAAAATTGTTTTCATGCAACTGACCTTCGTAATACCTCAAGAACCTTAAACTTACCTCTGGAATCGATCGACACCATTTTCGGATCATTAAATTGAGTTTTGCAACTTTCAGGCGCCTGCGCCACATTTTCGCATTTAATCACGAAGGCGTAATTTTCAAACCAGTTAAAACACCTTTCTGGACCTCACCATCTGACAGGCATGTACTTTGATATACAAGCATGAACTCTACCAAATGGTTTCTCAAGACGAATCCCGAGCGAAGAGATATTAATTATCGAAAATGACCAACTGGCTTTGTCGACACTACGGATCTGATGAAGTCAATGTTTAGGCAACACATGATGCCTTTCTTAAAAATATCAAACAACCTCCCTAGACCCTCAAATTTGAGACATAGGTACCTTGAAGTACATATCAAAACTTAGAATTCTTTTTCGATCAAAAGACTGACTGGGTGGAAATGATGCGCTCATGAAAATAGCCACAATCTACTGATATAGCAATGAAAGTACGGACCACTGAAATAGATGGCTCAAGAAACCCTTTTGAAAACTGATCAAATGGATTGGGAGAGGCTTGAAACTTGAAACATAGCTTGTCATTTATACTAGCATTAACTCAGAAGAAACATTCTGGCATGACACTCACTGAGACAACTTTTACACTAATGCAAAATAGGGCTCCGACTAGCAGCTGAAACAGGGACTTGTCAAAACTCACAAACTACAAACGGATTGAGCTTTGAAAACTAAGCAAATGGATTCATAAGGACTTGAAATTTTGCAAGATAACTCACATTTATGCATACAATTTAATCCATTTTGAAATTCTTCATGACGATCAACATAGCAAAAGATATAAGCACTCAAAGTACGCTACTCAATAAAATCTGCATATGTGCCTAAAATGCACTTTCAGCTCACCCCTTGAAATGGGTACCTGATAAATCGATCCAAACTAAATTCTGAAAGTCGCACATCACTGTAGAGGCCAAATGAAAGGTGTAGGACACATTTCCCGAGCCTTACCCTTTGAAAATCAACTTGCTCCATTTTTGCCCTCTCTCTAAGTAGGCCATTCAAACTGACTCATTTGGAAATATAGAGAAATTTTTTGAAATGGGCCTCTAAACTTGACTCAATTTTAATGAGTCCCAATAGAAAGTACAAGAAAAGTAAGTCAGAATGGAATATGTGACAAGCAAAGAGCAGTTAGCAGACATTTTCACTCAACCTTTGCCGAAGACAACCTTTGAGTACCTCAAAGGTAAATTAAGGGTCCAAACCCTACATAAGATGAACTAAGATGTAGGTGGTGCATCAATCCGACAGACTTAATAAATATTTTTCATTGTGGATTGATGAAATGTTGGCTACTCTGCAGGGGGGGAAACATAGATGAGATTTGTAGAGATGTTGGAGACAACAGTAGCAGGATTGAAGACGGGTGATGCATTTGCACCTTTAGAATTGTTGTCAAAGGGGGAGAAGAAATGTAATAGAAAGGGAGAAGAACTGTAATAGAAAGGAGGAGAAGTAATATGATCCAGAAGAGAAGAATTAGAGCAGGTGAAACCGACAGATGAAGTGCAGCAAAAGGAGAGTGATTGAAGGCAAAATGAGAGTGAGTGAAGGCAGTAGAGAAGATTATAGTTGATAGTTGAATATGTTAGTGTTGCCATCAATGTCAAAGGGGGAGATTGTTGGCATGATTGGCATAATTGAGACTGATAGAGAATGTTGATGAACCGGTAAAGGACTATTGGTAATGATTTAGTGATGAAGAGATTGAGATTATTGGCTTAATGACTTTGATCAGTTATTTGTGTTGTCATTGATGGAAAACTATGTGGAAACTATGCCTTTCATGTTTATTTTGTCATCTAAGTCTTTTTGGTCTACCGGTAATGAAGATAGTGAACTGAGAATTAGGAACTTAACTGGTAAACATGGAAATGTTTTGATTGGTTCTGGAGATTGGTGATGAGTCAAGTGTTGAGGTTTGCAAGATGTATTTGTATCATTGTAATGTATCTTTGACCAGAACCACATCATTCTTTGATGACCGGAAGTCATGCTTATGATTTCTGTTATATTTGTTGTAGGGTTTAAGAAGGGTTTTATAACCATTATTCAATTTTTATAACAGGTAATAATTTTGAGTTCGGCGGTGTATTACATTGCGTTTGTAAGTTGGTGATGTCGTGGCTAAAACCGCGTGAAATGTTTGAATGATGTTTTGGCATGATCAAAGAGTGAATTTCTTTGGAATTTGCGAAGTTCTTAGCGAAATGAGATAAGGGTTTGAAAGTGTATTAGATCGAGGTGCGATGATGGATAGTTCTGATAAATTAGTTTAACAGATCTAGATATCAATGATTACCAACATAATCAACTCCTTCATATTGCCAACAATCTCCCCCTTTGGGTAGTTCTAATAAATCAATTTAACAGATCTCCTAACACTTAATGGGCAATTCTAATAAATTAGTTTAATAGATCTGGATATTAATGATTACCGGTATTGGTAAATAGTTTATTACTCGTTTGTGATCTATTTGGTAAAGCTTGATAAGTTCAAGTTTTAAGTTATGAATTGTTGTTAATACTGATTCACCCCCCCCTCTCAGTATTAATTGGATCCTCTCAGAGTAACACGTTCATCAGTGTCTTTTCTCCTTGTTCTCCAGCTACTTCTTCTTCCTTATCATCACTCACATTTTCAACATGTCAACCTCTTCTCTGGGCTGTTTCGACAACTTCCAATTGGGCTGCAATTCCTCCCACCATTTCCATCACAACATGATCTACATTTCCATGCGCTCCACCACCTCTATAATTTCCTCTTCATGCCATCTTCACTCCAGTCCTTTACAACTACAGGCTGGATTCATAATCCACCACCCTACAAAAAAATCTTATAGAACAACACAATCTCAAAAATGAAACTCTCTCTAATACAACTTAGTGGAGTCTGTTGGAATCCAAGAACACTAAGAGGGGGGGGGGTGAATCAGTGTTCTATCAGAATGGAGAAATTTAACCTTATTAATACAACAACTCAACAATCGGTAAACATAAAAGAATATAACAATAAACAACAGTGCAACCACAAAGATGAACACCATAACACCATAGATTTATACATGGAAAACCTCAAAGAGGAAAAACCACAATGGGATTGGAGACCCACAATATCTATCCACTGATCAGATGAATAAATATTACAATAAGAGGCCTGCACAAGTAGGAAGGTCAACATCCTAGAGCGCACTGCTCATCATAAAAGGAGCCTCACTGACTACAGAAAACAACATACTACAATATGGAATGAAGATTGAACTGCAAGTATAGCATCTCCTATGCCTGAGTACACTTTTGGTTAAGCTCAATACTGGAGGCCTAAAACCTCTTGCATAAACACAACTCGATCACCTTTGTTCAAAATGATTATTACATTATTCACTCTATGCCTATACATATGTATTATACAATGAGATCTTACATCACTTTTATACCAACCTGGGACCTCACCAATTAGGTCGGGCACCCAAATGATAATTTAATAGATCCATTACATAATCCAGAAATAAAATCATAAAACATGTTGGCCTAAGGCCAAACAAACATCATCCAATCAATAAAACATCCCGGAAGCACATCAGAAGGATCCACCAACACGTTTCATGAAACTGGTTTATAACCAAGATAGCACTAGACCTAAATTAGATCCACACACGCCAAAGAAATAACACCAATCAGTCGAGGAATGAACACAATCACCATTAGCGTCCCGAATCCCTTCTAGAAGCCGCACCAACACCACTTATGCATTATATCAAGGATCTTCAATAAAGCTCTATCGGTGAAACTCTTACCGAACCTAGAAAGCAGGATTAGTAGAACATAAGATAACATCCAATCATCGAGTCAATACCAACTGACTGAAATATACTTCAGAACCATATGAACCATTCATACAAACTTATTCCATCATTTAGATCATATCGGTGACAATCAACTGATAATCTTCCCAATCCAATCCTTCTACCTTAAGTCAGTAAACAACCATAACAGCTAGTGTTGACATCAATGACAAAACATCAATGCAATACATAATCAATTCCTTCATATTGCCAACAATCTCCCCCTTTGGAATTGATGGCAACACTAGATGTGAAAAACATCCAAGTGCCAAGAAATGCCAAACAAGTCTCCCCCTATGAAAGACAACCAATAATCTCCCATAAAATGATATAGCAATGAAGCTCTGAACCTAATATCTCTGTACTAATTAACCATCCATAGACCTGAACCAAACTCCCCCAATGGGATTCAACCAATCTGAAATTTTGTTTCTCCTCCTTGTGCCAACAATCTCCCCCTTAGACTGATATCTTGTTGAGCTTTCTTTTTCACATATCTCTCCCCCTTTGACATCAATGCCAAAAATCTGACATAAACACCAAAGAAAAAACATAGAGCCTCTGAACCACACAGCAAACTACTCCCCTTGAGTAGTAGCACCAACTCATTAATCTGGAATGAATAGAACCTATTTAAATGCATACCAGACTGATGCCAATCAACATCACTCAAGTCTCTACGAGAGGGGCATAAACTGTTGAATCCATGACAAGGAAAATGGTGTGATGAAGAATGAAATGAAAGCCCTAACTATGAGGATGTGCAAGGAGATTGAAGACCGAAAGAAGAATGAAGAAAATATTTCTATATCTCTGAAAGACAAATCTGAGGAATGCATTAGGTTGGTGCATGAGAATGATATGTTGAAAACTGAATTGGTGCAATAACAAAGTAATGAGCAAGAGTTGGAAACAATGGTGACAATCCTAAGAGGAGATTTGGATGCTGCAAATGAATACAAAGATAAGTTCAAGGTTAGTTCTACTAAAATTGATGAGCTATTAAAGGATCAAAGGTGCAAGGGAGACACTAGAGGACTTGGATTTGAATAAGGTCAGAGCTCTGGTACTGCAAATGAAGATCAAACATTCGGTATGCAGAATGATCAGAAGGTCAACCAAAATTAGAGGTCACTGGTAAGGCAACCCATTGCACATAAATTTAATGGTAGATGTTTTGTTTACAATAAATTTGGTCATATGGAAAGACATTGTAGAAATAGAGAAAATCAAGATAACAATGCAATTCCAAGTCAATGTTCAAATTGTAAAAGGTATGGTCATAAGACAAAGATTGTAGAATAAATGTGAAATGCCATGCATGTGGAAAGTTTGGACATATGGCTAACCAATGCAGGTCAAGGAATGGTCAAGGTTGTAGTAAGGCAATTCAGAAGAATAATATCACTTGTTATGCATGCAACAAAGTAGGACATATTGCTAAATTTTGCAGAAGCAAGAACCTACTGACAGGAAGTGATAAATCTGATGAAAAAGGAAAGAAGAAGGTTGATGACATTCAAAAGGAGCATGAGAAGAAGTGGGTTATGAAGTCTAAGGATCAATCGATAGAATCAATTGCCCCAGATGTTCATTTGGCTAAAGGATATACCCTAGTTACTCAACCAATAGAGCAGAATGTTCCTATACTGATAGGAAACTCATCTGGTGGCTAAGGCATTCACCTTAAGGGGAGGCAAATTGATGACAGTTCTTGCATTTCCCCTAGTAGTGGTTTGAAATCCTGTTTCAGATCTTTGGAGAAGTCAATTTGAAGGTTAAACGACGAAGATTTGTTGGATCTTGGATATGGTTTGGTTTACCAGTAAGTCACTTTATGAGTTATGATTTGGTCATACATCTATAGTTAAGTATTTCAAAATCCTTAATAGTGAATTGGAAGTTTGATCCTAGATATGATGAAGGCATATTTCTTGGTTATTCTAATAAAAGAAAAGCATATAGATGTTATAACAAAAGACTGCAGATAATTGTGAAGATTGTTAATCAGAACTTATAAATGAGAACCGATAGTGGAGATGATCATAATTGAACCGATAGCACCTGTACTGGAACAAAATGTTGAACCAGTTACCCCGACAGTATCAAAAAAACCAACAATAACTAAAGATCAGAGCAGAGAAACAAAAAGTCAGAAGACTCCTAGGTATGTAAGGTTGAATCATTCAGAAGATCAGATAATTGGACAAGAAGATGGTTGACAGTTGATGAAGTATGTTTAATTTCTCAATTTGAACCGACATTAGTAATTGTAGCTTGTAAAGATGTATGTTGGATGAAAGCTATAGAAGATTAATTAGATCAAATAGAAAAGAACAATACTTGGACTTTGGTTCCCCGGATTGAAAATAAGAATGTCATTGGAACTAAATGGGTTCTTAGAAACAAACTAAATGAGGATGGAAAAAGGCTAGATTGGTCTACAAAGAATATTCTCAGAAGGAAGGAATTGATTATGTTGAATCTTTGTTCTGGTAGCTAGGATTTTTCAGATATTTTCAAGGATTTTCTGGTATGGTTTTTGGTTTATGAGGACTTTACACTATGAGCATATTCAAATGCAGATTGGGCAGGTGATGTTGATGACCGAAAGAGCACATCTAGTGGAGCATTCTTTCTTGGGAAAAAGTTGGTTTCATGGATCAGCAAGAAGTAGTCATGCATTTCTTTATCTACTGTTGAAGTTGAATATGTTGCAATAGCTACTAATTGCACTCAAGTTCTATGGATGAAGCAAATGTTGAAGAATATAAGGGTAGATTGCAATGAACTGGTAGTTATTCACTGTGATAACTCTGGAGCTATTGACATATCAAATAATCTGGTATTTCACTCCAAGACTAAGCACATTTCTATTAGGTATATTTTTATGATGGAGAAGAAAATGAAATCAGATCGGTTTGAGGAATCTTTTGAGTACTTCAGAGACAGATTGGGAGTTTTTGCCCCTCTGGTAGAGACTCGAGTGATGCTGATTAGCATCAATCCGGTATGCATTTACAGAGGTTGTATTCATTCTAGATTAATGAGTTAGTGCTACTACTTAGGGGGAGTAGTCAGTTGTGTGGTTCAGAGGCTCTATGTTTTTTCTTTGGTGTTTATGTCAGATTTATGGCATTTATGTCAAATGGGGAGAGATATATATGTGAAAAATAGAGCTTAACAAGATATCAGTCTAAGGGGGAGACTGTTGGCACAAGGAGGAGAAACATAATTTCAGATTGGTCGTATCCCATTGGGGGAGTTTGGTTTAGGTCTATGGATGGTTAATTGGTACAGAGATATTTGGTTCAGAGCTTCATTGCTATATCATTTTATGGGAGATTTTTGGTTGTCTTCCATAGGGAGAGACTTGTTTGGCATTTCTTAGCACTTGGATGTTTTTCACATCTAGTGTTGCCATCAATGTCAAAGGGGGAGATTGTTGGCAATATGAAGGAATTGATTATGTGTTAAATTGATATCATTGATAGGAATTGGCTCCTAACACTTAATAGATAGTTCTGATAAATCGGTTTAACAGATCTAGATATCAATGATTACCAGTATTGGTAAATAGTTTATTACTGGTTTGTGATTGATTTGGTAAAGTTTGATAAGTTCAAGTTTTAAGTTATGAATTATTGTTAATATTGATTCATCCCCCCTCTCAGTATTAACCGGATCCTCTCAGATTAACATGTTCATCGGTAGATTTGCTCCTTGTTCTCCAGCTACTTCTTCTTCCTCATCATCACTCACATTTTCAACATGTCAACCTCTTCTATGGGCCATTTCGATAGCTTCCAATCGAGCTAAAATTCCTCCCAACATTTCCATCACAGCATGATCTACATTTCCATGCGCTCCACCACCTCTAGAATTTCCTCTTTGCACCATCTTCACTCCACTCCTTTTCAACTATAGGCTAAATTCGTAATCCGCCACCCTACAACAAAATCTTACAGGACACCACAATCTCCAAAATGAAACTCTCTCTAATACCACTTGGTGCAGTCTATTGGAATCCAAGAACACTGAGAGGGGGGTGAATCAGTGTTCTACCGAAATGGAGAAATTTAACCTTATTAATACAACAACTCAACAACCAGTAAACATAAAATCATATAACAATAAGAAATAGTGCAACCAAAAAGATGAACACCATAACACCATAGATTTATATGTGGAAAACCTCAAAGAGGAAAAACCACAGTGGGATTGGAGACCCACAATATCTATCCACTGATTAGATGAATAAAAATTGCAATAAGGGGCCTACACATGCAAGAAATCCAACAACCTAGAGCGCACTTCTCATCACAAAAGGAGCCTCACTGACTACAAAAAACAATGGACTACAATCTGGAATGAAGATTGAACTGTAAGTATAGCATCTCCTATGCCTAAGTACAGTTTTGGTTAAGATCAATACCAGAGGCCTAAAACCTCTTGCATAAACCCAACTCGATCACCTATTATCGACCAAATCCTCTGCTCAAAATGATTATTACATTATTCGCTCTATGCCTATACATATGTATTCTACAATGAGATCTTACATCACTTTTATACCAACCTGAGACCTAACTAATTAGGTCGGCCACCCAAATGATAATTCAATAGATCCATTACATTATCCAGAAATAAAATCATAAAACATGTCGGCCTAAGGCCAAACAAACATCATCCAATCAATAAAACATCTCGGAAGTGCATCAAAAGGATCCACCAACATGTTTCATGAAACCGGTCCATAACCTAGATAGCATCGGACCTAAATTAGATCCACACATGCCAAAGAAATAACACCAATCAGTCGAGGCACAAACACAATCACCATCAACATCCTGAATCCCTTCTAGAAGCTACACCAACACCAGTTATGCATTATATCAAGGATATTCAATAAAGCTCTTTCAGTGAAACCCTTACCAGACCTACAAAGCAGGCTTACTAGAACATAAGATAGCATTTGATCATCAAGTCAATAACAACTGACTAAAACATACTTCAGAAGCATATGAACCATTCATATAAACTTATTCCATCATTCAAATCATACCAGTGACAATCAACTGATAATCTTCCCAATCCAATCCTTGTACCAGAAGTTGGTAAACAACCATAACAACTAGTGTTGACATCAATGAAAAAATATTAATGCAACACATAATCAATTCCTTCATATTACCAACACAGTCATGGTGGGAGAGTCCTCAAAGAGAACAGTTTGGACCATGCAACAAGAGTTACACAACATAAACAACTCAATATGATGGAGGCAATGCAGGAACAAACTATATTATGTCATTAAAATCAGTTACAAATTGTCGACAACATACGCTCTCACAAGATTCGACTCACGGGCCTAAGTACAAAACATGTGTCTTATGCAACATTCAGGCTCAAGCAAGAATGTGACCAAACTCTAGACCTCCTAGCCTCAAGATTATTCTTCTACATTCTCCTAACTGATTTCCAAATTCTTAATTACATTGATTTATATGATCTATAATGATCTGCATCGGCCCAAGATGGAACAAATGCTGATGAACAAGATGTAACATGTAAAACAACAAGGTCGACCTCCACCAAAGAGATCCATCCAGAAAATCCATAGAACGAAGTGTGGACCTAAGGGAAGGTTGGCTACACGCTTAGGAATGTTGGAAACAATGAACTAAGCTCCACAAGCTATGAAAGTGATCTGTAAGATCCACCAATAGCCAAATAGGTCCAAGCAGTTTCGGTGTTCTAATCTAGAAAACTGTCTCAGATTCCAGAAGCAATAACTTGCTAGAAAAAGATCCAAATGTCCTACGGACTTAGTGTTGGAATCAATGGACACTGAGAGGGGTGGGTGAATCAATGTTTTATAATCTACAAACTTATTAATCTGATTCTTTATCCACCAAATGCATAAGAAAGAAAATGAAGTGTAGAAACATAAAGCAATTATCCACACAATAATAACACCAATATTTTTACGTGGAAACTTGGAAAGGGAAAAACCATGATGGGATTTGAACCCACAATATTATTATACTATGGCCAGAAGTATGATAATATTACATAAGGGGAATGCACTTGCATTCAGGCACACTGTCTAGAGCTCACTGCTCAATTACAAAAGGGCTACTACCTAGAGGAAGGATCACTACCTTACAAACTAATAAAAATGATTAAAATGATGAATGAACTGAAGTATAGCATCTAACTATGCCAAATTGCAGCTCCAGTTAGGCTCAAATTGTCTCCTGCACCTGATCTGTCACTCTAATTTGTTTTCCTTTTTTGTCACTCACTAGACCACCAAACCTTTCAATCACATTCACCAAACTTGCATATTCACTCATCACATATATCAAAATGATCAACCAAATCGATCTTATATATCTGCACCAACAAAAAGAATCATTAACCATGTCGACTTCCAAAAACTGCATAACACACAACATGAAACGTGTATCACCAAATCGGCTCAACCCTTCCATGAATCCAAATGCAAACCAAAACAAGATAATAATAAGATTCCCGTAAGTCAGCCCAATCACCTCGAACACAAAACCAATCACCAAAATCATCCCTAAGATTTCGCAGCACACGTTACATCGAAATAGCTTTGTTTTAACTAAATTACCAGATATTGAGATCATGAAATAAACTAGCTCGGACCTCAAATCAACTGCCTTAATCACCACAACTAAAATTACAACACCAATATCAAGATATACACAATGATCTCATGCTCTACCGGTTACTAAGTTCCACCTTCCAGACTTATGCCTATGAACAAAATGACTTCCAGTGAGTCAGATGTATGTACACCATATGTGATTAATGAGCCAAGTTGCCATCAATGACAACCCATAAGTGTCTTCCATGCATCAGTCTTCACTGGAACAATGTCTCTTGCAACAATCTCCCCCTTTGGCATTGATGGCAACACTGTGAAAAATGAACTATACACTCAAGATTGCAAAACTTCAAAATTTCGAATTCACCAAAAGTATACAAGCTCCCCCTAAGAATTTACAACATTTTTCACTCTGCTCTCTCCCCCTTTGACAAAAATGCCAAAGATAAGAATCTGCCAACAAAGATATGTATAGTTGCTCACAAAAATTGGAATATGTCTGCAAAAATTGTCCTAAGGGATAGCAAATGATTATCCTATTCCTTCTTTAAACTCTCTAAAATACTGATCATTCCGTTGAAAAGGTAGGCATGCATATTTGCTCCTCTTCTATCTGTCAGAACAGGATTATCCAGAGCATCCTTAGAATCTTGCATGCTACTCATCAATCAATATATCCGAGTAGTAATAAGACTCCTTGCTTCTAATACTCTACCCAAAACTCTTTCTTTTTCTTGATTTAAACTCTTGATCCTATCTAATATACTCAAAACTTGGGGTTCAAAACTACTAGTTGGTGCCAATTGAGGTGCATATGACTGAGATACATTAGCTAGCTGACTTTCACATTCCCTTATTTTCTTGTCAATGCCTATAGTGAATTTTGACAAAATCAAACATGACTTGTATATATTACCACCTTCGCCAAGTGCATCTTGAATACCTTTCAGTGTGGCTACCAAACTGACTCTATCATCTTCAATCATCTTCAAAAAAATTCTTAATCTTATAGCATTGAATTGATTCAAAATTTTAGTGTTTGCAACCTTCTCCAGAGACTCAAAATGGGAACCCGTAACATTCAACAAACCTTTAAGCTTATTAGAGGGATCATATGAGTTTGGTTTGAAAGATGGCATTATATTCTCCAACAGGTATCATGCCAATTATATCAACTCTTTGTCAGCAGAATGGGACTTAAGCAAGTCCTCACTGGCTTTGGCTTGAGCAAGAGTTGCCAATTTAAATACTTGAATGGGAGATAAGGTTCTCAGGTTTATAAGTCTGTGACCAAAGTCATCTGAGTCAGCAGCAACTTGTTTCCCTTTGTCATCAACAATGTCTCTTGCCAACACTTATGATAAGGTAGATGAACATGTCCATAATCAAAATCTAGCTCCGAAAGATCTGGCGAGTAAATGCAAAGAAATGCTAAAACTGCAAAACAGGAAACAGACAGAAAGAAAAAAAACGTTTTGGGTTGATGCAAGATTGCCAAGAACTGGGGATGCTTATGCATCACTTAAACAAGTCAAAGCTTGGAATATGTTATTTAAACTTATCTGACAAATTGTGAACCACACTCTAAATTTCAATTGTAGTTCCTCTGCCATGCCAAGGAGCAGCAACTTATCTTTTATCTTAAATTTATGACAAGACTTAACAACACACTCTAAGCTTTAACTTGTTTAGGTAGCTTGCTTGAAATTACACTAATTTCTCTAATAGGGTTCATCTATTAGTGTGACGTCAAATGAGCCACCTAAACAAGTCAAATCTTAGAGAATGTCATTTAAGTCAAATTTAAATTTACATGTCATAATATTAATATTTAATAATAAACATAAAATTTTGAAATAATAAACATATTTAAATTTTGAAATATGTTATCTAAGAGATTGGATGAGGTAGTTTCCAATCAAAAATAACTTTTTTCTCTCTCCCCTTTCGGCTTTAAATAGTTGTATCTAGTGATAAGCGTATACTTTATAAAATCAACATATTTCAAGAGCATTAAGATTTTTTGGCTAATAAATCCAAAACAATTAGATAATTCATACTTGTGTACAAAAGAGTCTTTTGATGGCACTAGTACCCCTTTTGGACCTGAGTGCCCAAACTCTAGATAGAATCAAGTTGACCTTATACATGAGTGTTTAAATCATTAAAACCAGAATTTGACAAACTCCCATAACTCCTAGAATGTAAGGCAAAAAATTGCCTACTTTAAATATATACCTTGTTTCTACACTCATTTGGTTGCCACTCCCTTTTTGTTCTCTAATATCATTGTACCTTATTTTACCATATTCTCAAATCATGTGATGATAATACAAATAGTCCTAGCCTTAGGAACATCCCATAGATATTAAACCTAAATTTTTGGACCATTGACCTTTTAAGGAAATGTGTGTCGACCCAATGCCAATGTCTAGAAACTCGTGTAAACATAATGCTACTTTTTAGATACATGCATACACCTAATGTTAGTGTTCATGTTTGATTATACCCATATAGTTGTAGATCCAATAGTTATGTGAAAATACCAATCATGGGTTAGCTAAAGTGAAGGGAACAACATATGTGCTAAGTCCTCATGCTCTACATGCCACAAAATCATGCCATCCTTGAAACCTTGAGTGTGTTACTTTGCTAATCTTGGTCCAAAATGTTTATATTTATGTAGAAACCTCTCAACGTTCCTTCACAAAATGATTTTTCCTTAAACAACAAACTCTAGGTTTTCACTTGCTTGGGTCACTCATCTAATAGGTGGATTCTATTGAAGAAGCTAGTGTTATTTCAAATAAGCCACCTAAACATGTCAAAGCTTAAAGTATGCTATTTAAACTTACCCAACAAATCGTGAGCCACACAGTAAATTTCAATTGAAATTCCTCCTCCATGTCAAGCAGCAACAACCATATTTAATGGTGGATAAATAAGGAACATGTTTACAAAAAGTGAGAGTGTTTCCCTTTAAGTGATGGTTTACAAATTTGACAGCCCTAATTTTAATGACATTAAATTTCTTGAGTCCATAATAATAGGTACAAGGAGTTTCTGGGTTCAACTCTATAAGATTTGTTTAGTATCAATATTCTATGTCACGCTGTATGATCTATCATCAAAATAGAAGAACCCTAAATTTTTGATATCGTTTTAAATAATAGCTTGCAATTGCCTGTAAGAAAAAAAAACTATTTTCTTGGCCATGTAGAGATGGAATCCTAAGTTTGTTGAGCTACTTTTCTGTGTGATCCATATTTAATTCAATGGTGGAAACCGTCCTCTGTAATTACTTGCTTTATCTAGTGAGAGTAGTCCAAACAACTCAGTAGAATTCCATTACGTCGTCTTCTGCTTCACTTATTAAGATGATAGGGAACGTCACTGTTGACTGACCTATAGAATGAATTATGTTGATTTTCTTCCTTATGGAAACAAGCATCCTTTTGCGTTGGTGATGGGTTGGTGATGGTCAAGATTGGACGGTAGATTGCACATTAATTGTGTTGAAAGTTTTGGTGCCACCAAGGTCGTAATCTCTTCTACAGTTGAAATCATCATCAATTCCAAGCTTTGATCTTCTCTTGATTAATTGAATACTCATCTATTATTTCCTCATTCATTTCCTCTAACTTTAAACTAATAATCTAAAGAATGTCTTGGATATGCTTTTCTATATTGTAGATTTATCTATTGTGACAACATCGACTTGACATTTGGTTGCCTACCATGATGTGAGATTGTAGAGTAAATATGGGCAGTTGGGTCTCCCTCATGAGAGATCACCACTAATGCTAATGATGTGGAGCTCAAAATCAACAAGGTGGTATCATAGTTCTAGTTTGAACTAGAGGATCGTGTGGAGTTGTATCCATTCATTGTCTTTGGCATGAGTTCACACAATCTAGAACTTCTACATATGTGAGAGCATGATGAGTCATTAACAGAGAATTATGCAGTGTTATATCCATTCATTGCATTTGGTATGATTTCACACAATCTAGAACTTTTTCATATGTAAGAGCATGATGAGTCATTAACCTATTCAACGAATGGATACGTGATGATTATCTATCATTTTTATCATTAATATCGTGAGACATTTTACAATAAAAACAAAAGGTGGAGTGTAATGTCATGACTATCTTAAAAAAAACTCTTATCTTTTATCTTAAATCTATGGCAAGACTCAACAACACATTCTAAGCATTGACTTGTTAGGTGGCTTGTTTGGAATTACACTAGTTTCTCTAGTAGGGCCCATCTATTATTATGATTTCAAATGAGCCACCTAAACAAGTCAAAGCTTAGAGTATGTTGTTTGAACCACTTAACATAAACTCTTATCTTGATCTTAGATGAGTAGAATTAGCAACACACTCTAGAAGCTTTGAGATGTTAGGTGGCTTGTCTGAAATTACACTATTTTCTACAGTAGGGTCCATCTATTGGTGTGACTTCAAATGAGTTATCAAAACAAGTCAAAGATTAGAATATGTTGTTTTAAGCAAACTTAAAATTACATGTCAAAATAATAATATTCGATAATAAACATAATATTTCCAAAATAAGAAACAAATAAAATTTATAGCTTCATGTATGTAATGAAAAAAAATAGTTCCAAACTAAATTAGAATAAGTTTTAAGTAAATAAAATAACTCTAAATTGATCTTGATAGATAGATTTATTCAATATATCTATAATAGATTTAATATTAGTCATTTATTTTCCTAGTTATATTTAGTGTTAAGGATAGTTTTATTGTTATTAAAGAATAAACTGTAGTACCTACTTATGAACAAGAGGCATTGAGCACTTGTTATAGAATGCAACTTATTTATCTTGTAATATTTTAGGAGGTTAGTGCCTTGAAGATGCTCATTGTTATCAAGTATTTACATCTTAGCTTCACTTATATTATTCTCCTATGTAATTTCATTACAAGCATTATCAAAGCATGTTCTTGGGACCTTGGAGGAAAAAGGGGTGGATTTTTTCAATTTAGTAGACATACTATCTAGGGTGTTTCTCTTTGATAATTTTTCTTTATTGAAAATTTAGAGAGTGATTAAGGACAAAATAGAGAAGCTACAATATATATTTAGGGAAATTTGGATTTGTTTTGAATAATTTAATGTGAAGTTGGGGTTTTGCCAAATTCACTTTCAATGTTGCAAAATTTAATAGTTTTTAGATATTTTTTCACCAAGGCAAGGATTGGACAAGTTACTACAATATTTTTTATTTTTTTTAAAGATATGTTTTTAATATCTTATTATGGAATTAGTTGGAAACATCATTGTGGAGTCTTCCACAAAAATAAAGAGAAGGAATCTCATCACACCAAAGAAGCCTCTAAATAAAGACAATCTAGAAATGGAAGAGATGTTTTTCTTGGATTTTGAGGCCACTTTAAATGAAAAAACCAACAAATTCAATAAGGATATTTTTCATGATAACTTTCAATTTGAATCTCAACATTGAACCAAACCAAACTAAATAATGGGATAAACAACATCAAAGTGAAACGAAATTTAAAATGGGAGATTGATGTGACTACATATGAGAACATAACCCTAAATTACAAAAGAAAGAAAGAAAGGCTCACCCAAATATTATGGTATTTATTAGATTTTTATTAAGATTAATAGTGTTTCATATAAGCCACAGTTACCTCCAAAACAATATACATCTAGTTTTCCATGTGTCTCTTATTTAAACAAAGGTATAAGATAATAGGTTTCAGTATAGATAGGATTTCCTAAGCTCAATGAAAAGGGACTAATCATATTCATTGCTAAGCTGAAGTAATTCTTAACAAATGCATAGTTTATTTTGATTAGGATCATCACAGACTACCTCGTCAAGTGGAAAAGATTTCCTCTCAAAGATGCTACATGTGAAGATGAATATTTTATGCACAATAATCCACTAGGGTTATGTCATAACCAACTATGACTTGAATATAATACCCATACTATTCATTTATTAGTTCCCAATTATATTTCTTGTAAGTTAGGTTGGCCTTATCAGGATTATGGAATTAATATTTACCAAAATATGGTTGTAAATAAGAGGCAGAGTGTACTTACTAAGGATCACATTGCAATGTTTATTCCTATTGTAATACTTTTAGAGGTTTTTTCCCTTGGACTAACTTGTTATTATCAAGTATTTATCACTTAATCTCTCTTATATTTTTTTGTTGTGATGAGTAATTTCATTATAAATAAAATGCATAAAATTTGTCTTTGTCCTTTCAATATTTATGCTATAAGGTAAGGAATACTTCACACTTTTTACCTTGTGTTTATGCACTCATTTTTTTCTCTATGGTCCTAGTAATGTTTAGGGATCACTTTAAATATAATTTTCTAACCTAAAAAATCCATCATTGACATGCATCATGCAAGAAAATCCAAGCTTACTGTACTATTACAATCTCATCCTTGAAATCCCAATTCTTGAGTCCTCCTTAAGGGCACAAGCCAACATTCATGCTAGTCTCTAATTTAAACAATTAAACTTGATTTTTTTCTTCTAAAATCCCTTAATAATTACCCTAGTATGTTTTTACAATAGCTATCTTGCTAGGCAACATTATAATAAATAGGCCTAAATCCTCATTTTGGACCTCTTGGATGATATTATTTCAATCACTCATTCTAGTTCCTTTTATCATGGTGTTGATAATAACTCTTCTCAATAATGGATTTTCAAAATTTCTCCTTTTGAACATTCCTATAACTCCTCCATGAAGCTTGTTGGAGTTCTTAACTCTTTCCTTCCACTCTAGGGTGCATAACAAGCTCTCATTTCTCCTCATATTATCATTAGCATACATAAGAACTGTTTTTTAGACCCATCCAAGTCTCTCAACACAAGGTTGTAGAAATATTCAACTCCCAAAAACCTCTATTATTATAGATCAAACTTCTATGCACAATCCCCTAAGCACACTACTGATCTTTTACTAAGCCTTAGTTTCTCCTCTATTGCACTAAATACACCACACTAGTGACAAATCGACTCTTATTTTTGTGTGGTTGTAAGCATTAAATACACAATAAACAACTTGCACTTAGGGGTCCAATATAGGGAGGTTAAAATATGTTATCTAGGAGTCCAAATGAGGTAGTTTCTCAATCATAAATAATTATTTTTTCTCTCCCCTTTAAAATTTAGATCTAGGGTTGATTAGCAATAAGGGTGTACTTTACAAAATCAACAAATGTCATGAGCATTAAGTATTTTTGTCTAATAAATTAAAAATATAGAGCATTCATAGGTCTATACACAAGATTTTTTTGAAGACACTAATACCCCCTTTGGACACAAGTGCCAAAACTCTAGATGGAATCATCTTGACCTTATATATGAGTGTTTAAATCATTGAAACCAGCATTTGAAAAATACCAACAACTCCTTGTAGAGTGTAAGGTAAAAAATTGCCTACTTTAAGTTTCCACCTTATGTTTCTAAACTCATTTGGTTACTAGACTCCCTTCATTGCTATTTCATATCATTGTGGCTAATTTTACCGATTTCCAAAATCACATGATGAAAATACAAATAGTACTAGCCTTAGGAACATCATATATGTTAACCTTAAAATTTTGGACCATTGACCCTTCAAGAACATGTAAGCATAATGCTAGTGTTTAGACACATGCATATAGCCAATTCTAGTGTTCATGTTCATGCCCTAGAATTGCTGCTATTTTTTTTACTATAATCTTCTTGAAAAATAATTAGAAACCTATTTTGACCACTCTTTCATGATAACACATAACAACATAATAATTGGAAAACTTACTACTGCTTCACCCCCTCCTAGCAATACAAAGACTACTTGTAAAGATTTTATCAAAGACTAGGCACGAGGGCTTCACTTAATGAGCTTAGGTTATAGCACGTGTGTTCATGGCATACTAAAGAAACCCCCTATTTTCAAAAAATATTGTCCTAAAATCCTT
Source organism: Cryptomeria japonica (assembly GCF_030272615.1). NCBI lineage: Eukaryota > Viridiplantae > Streptophyta > Pinopsida > Cupressales > Cupressaceae > Cryptomeria > Cryptomeria japonica. The sequence goes on from NC_081413.1 coordinate 575,183,823, forward strand.
TTTTGTCACCCCCTCCCAATACATAGCTCGAATTAAAAGCCCCCTATTTTCACCAAATATTGTATTTTTTTATAATCGGAATTAAAACCCCCCCTATTTTCACCAATAAGCAATATATTGAACCCTCATTTATGGGATATTAAACCTCCCAATATTAATGCACGTGATATAATATTGCCTAGCAAGTGCAGCCCCCGTGAGAGTAGGGCAATAAGATAGCTAGGAATATAAATTTTGAAAATTTCAAAAATCATTATGTCATTAAAGCTATGGATTCTTGATAATAGCCTTCCCCTCTTTGCATTTCTCCCTTCCAACTTGTCACTATCCCCATAAGAAATATATAGAAGCCGCTTTTATGTGGTTCTCATCAAGTGACAGTCTAAAAATCATCCCCGATACCTTACTTAGTAAATATGAGTCATTTCCAATCTATTTTCCTTATTTTTAATCCTTCATTGTGATCCTCATAAGTTTGTGCTCTTATGCCTATGTCACATCACACACCAAATTTTTCTTAAGTTTCTCTCTAGGGTTTTATCTTGTGATCACTATAACGTACATACACCACTTATACTCTGTCACTAGGTATATACACACCCTAAATTTCACTATTATGTTTTGTGCAAGCTCAAATACACCTTGAACAAGGGACTAACTAAGGTAACTCCCTTTACGACACATTTTTTCCCCATGTCTAAGAGTAAAGCTTAGATTTCTTATTATTAGAACCATACACATGTATATTCTATGAGTAAAAGAAGGATCAAAGGATAAACATGAGCAACTCCTACAAGATTAAAGAACCTTATATCTAAGGACACTAGTTCCCCTAACCTACTACATCATCTATAACTGATAATAGTGCCCCTTATCCTCTATAACAATGCCCTTAACTAGTAACAATGCTACCCATACACTATTCTAGGGACTAGTTTTTGAAAATTCTTAGATCATACCTAAAAAATCACTAGAGTGTTTCAAATTCATCAATCCATTCTTTGATTTACAACCTAAATATTACAAGTGTGCATGTTCAGTGCACATTTCTTTTCTATCAAATTTTTATTTACACTTAACATCTCTCAATAACTATACTTTCTATTATATTTTAAATTTATTAAAAAAATTATGAAGTATAGTTTTTCAATAATTTAATTTATTTAGTAGTTAGTGAAAAATAATTTTCTAGACTTAAATACAAAGGGCTTGGGGCTTAATTTATATCTTTTACTACTCTTCTACAAACTTCTACCTTCACCAAACATCAAATCAAGGATACCTCACTTTATTCTCTCTTCAATAATAGTTATAGATACATTCTCATCTCTTAGTATTTTTTATTAGACTACAAATAAAATCTAATATTTGTTGAATTTGATTTATAAAATAAATTAATTAAAATAGTTAACATTAAAAATAAAACAAATAGAAAGATAAATAAATCAAAATTTAGATTATACGTTGTTTATTTTATCTTCTGTGTGCCCATAGTCAACTTAGATTTTCTGTTGGGATAATTCAAGAAGGATTGGTCTTACCCTTTTACATCCCAACGATAAAATTATGTAGTGATATCTTGTATTCATTTAGTTATTCTACTATTGAGGTTACACTAGAGAAATTAGGCAGATGCATGTATAATATCATGACGTAGCATGTTAGAAAATACTTCTCTTTGATTTATTAATTATTTTGTGGGCCTCATTGAATTTGATTACTTCAATCTAGAATAACTAAGTAGGCAAATGATCCAAATTATTGTGAAAGCTCTCTCTACCTTTATGATTATGTAATCCTCAAGTAACCACCAACCTACAATGTGAGACAGGTTAGATGCTAACTCTTCATAAATAATGCATTTGATGCACATAGACTTGATTGTAAATTGTTAAGCACCATTCATTGTAAACAAATTTCAATGATTAAGCATACTTGTTAGATGCAACAAATCGAACAAATTCTAAATTAGCAATTCTGGTGCTATCATTTATTTAGACAAATGAGGCTTATATTAAATCAAAGCACAATTACCATCTAAAAAATACATCACCAAATAAAACTAACTCCTACCTATACATCTTTAAACTATTGTCAAAGGTGAACACTGATTAATTATCCCCAACCAAAGACCCATCCATTGTCCAATAAAGTAATGAGTTCATTGGATTCTACTTGAAAATGATTACTTTGTGAAGATTGCACTAAAAAAATTGTAATAAATGATCATTGCATCCTAGAGCATTAGCTTGACTTGAAGTAAATAAAAATTGTATTAAGATCCCTCTTACTTACCTATCTATCCAAGTCCATATCAACTGTTTTTTATTATCCAACAAATTGACTTAAAGTAACCAAAAAATCATATTATGATCTCTCTTGTGTACCATTTGTCCATATGGCTACCAATTTTAATTCTTTATATATCATATCTTTCATTTCTATAGAATTTCTATTTACACTTAGCACCTCTCAACTACAAAATGTTATATTGTAGTTTTTTTAATAATTTAATTTATTATAGGCTTAAATACAGAGGGAATAGGGATTAATTTTTATCTTTACTCCTCCTCTACAAACTTAGATACGTTTACCAAACATCAAGGATACCTCACTTTATTCTCTCTTCAGTTGTAGACTTTATAGTTACATTCTCACCTCTTAGTGCTATTTTTTATTATACTACAAATGAAATCTAATATTGTTGCATTTGATTTATAAAATAAATAAATTAAAATATTTAACATTAAAAATAAAACAAATAGAAAGAAAAATAAATCAAAATTTAGAGTATAGGTTGTTTATTTTAGCTTTCACGTGCTCATAATCCAACTTAATTTTTTTGTTGAGATAATTCAAGAAGGATTGGGCTCATCCTTTTAGATTCCCAACAATAAATTTGTGTAGTAATACTGTGTATTCATTAAGTTATTCTACAAATGAGGTTAGACTAGAGAAATTAGGAACATGTATGTCTAATATCATGAGGTACAATGTTAGAAAATACTTATCTTTGATTTATTAATTGTTTTGTGGGCCTCATTGAAATCTGATCACTTTAATCTAGAATAACATAGGTAGACAAATGATGTGAAGTATTGTGAAAGCTCTCTCTACCTTTATGATAATGTAATCCTCAAGTAACCACCAACCTACAATTTGAGACGCACTGGGTGTCAACTCTTGGAAAAATAGTACATTTGATGCGTGTGGACATAATTGTAAATTGTTGAGCACCATTCATTGTAAACAAACTTTAATGATCAAGCATAGTTTTTATGACACAACAAATTGAACAAATTCAGAATTGATAATTCTAGTGTTAGCATTTATTTAGACAAAAGAGGCTTATATTTAATCAAAGCACAGATACCATCCAACAAATACGTCACCAGAGAAAAAACTAACTCCTACCTATACATCTTTAAACTATTGTCAAAGATGAACATTGATTAATTATCCCCATTTAGAAACCATCCATTGTCCAATAGAACAACAAGTTCATTAGAACAACAAGTTCATTGAATTCTACTTGAAATTGATTGCTTTTATGAAACATACACTAAAAATTAAGCAATAAAAGATCATTGCATCCTAGATCACAAGATTGAATATATATATATATATATATATATATATATATATATATATATATATATCCAAATTGATATCAACCCTTTTTAATTTTTTTATATATATCATATGTTGGCTCATCTGATACTCAACAAATTGACTTTAAAATCATATTAAGATCCTTCTTATGTGTACCATTTGTCCACATTGATGGCTACCCATATATATATATATATATATATATATATATATATATATATATATATACCCTTTTTAATTTTTTTATATATATCATATGTTGGCTCATTTGATACTCAACAAATTGACTTTAAAATCATATTAAGATCCTTCTTATGTGTACCATTTGTCCACATTGATGGCTACCCATTTTAATTATTTATATATCATATATTGACTCATTGACCTAGACCAAAATAAAAATTATATAAATTTACCCATTTGTCCAAATTATTGGCACCAATTTCAATTATTTATGTATAGGTATCATATGTTGGCTCATTTATTGCCCAACAAAATTTTATATCAAAGAGTGTAAAGAAGACACAATTATATGAATGACCGTGACTTAAGCATGGACTCTAGGAGAGGGACCCTAGAATGGACGCGAGAATTTATAAAATTGATTTAATATTATGCTTTCGTTTGAAAACCCTAAAATTTATATTTTTCATATTGTCTTGCAAATTAATTTAGTGCGGTTAGAATGACGAATAGACAATTATATAAAGAAATATACAATTGAGATTCCAATATTTAGCTTGAAGGAAAAGATGGTACTATGAAATATACTATTTTAAAAAATAGGAGAGAAATGAAAGAAAAAGAGTTTTGGAAAGTGAATAAAAGATTATTTTTTTCAATTCACTTTTTATGGAATTTGTTAGGGAGTTGGTAAATCGGAATAATGAATTTTGAAGATTAGGTGTTCAATTAACAATCAATATGATGTAGCAAATATAAATATAATACATGTGAAAGGAGTGGAATAGTATAGAATCATGAGATTAAATAAGACATGGATGTTTTAATGTGGGAATTGTTTATAGGAGAAAACTCACCATTCAATTGTATTATTTAGATTTAGCGCCAAATTCATTCAATAAGCTATATGAGAACATGTCATTTAGTCTCAATCTACAACATACCCTTCTTCTACAATTTATCACATGTTTACACACCATCAATGTTCAAAATGTGTTCAATGTCTTTTATAGTGGGTTCCTAACCTTGTGTAACCTTGGCGCATTTCGACAAATTGTTATATATAGATGTATTCATCAAAATACCAACCATTCAATTGTATGACTAATTTGTGGAATACCAAGAGTTGTGTAACCATATTCTATACACATGTGACATTGACTTATTGCTAAACTTTGTCAGTACCATACACAATAAAATAATAGCTATAACATTTATATTGTTGATATCAGTATGCTTTTTATATAACCGCCACAGCCAACTTACATAGTTTTTATAACACATATAACTGCTTCACTCCAAAATACTTGTGGTACATTGCATCATCTTCTAAGACATTTCTAGCAGTTAGAATGTATTAAAGGAATGGAATATTATGCAATAACAAGATTAAATAAGACAAAGGGATTTTTATGTGGAAATCCTTTATGAGAGAAAACTCACCACTGAAGGATATTTGATATTGTATTATTTAGAATCAATGTCAATTTAATAAAATAAAATTTAGGAATAATTATCATTGAGCCTAAATATAAAACATACCCTTATTATGTGATCTAAAATGTGTTTACACACCAACAATGTACAAAATGCCTTCAATGTCTTTTACAGTGAATCTGTAACATTTTGTATTCACACAAATTGTTATGTATAGACACATTCATAAAAATACCAACCATCCAAGTGAATAGCTAACTCATGGAATTTACCAAGAGCCATATAACCATATTCTACACAAATGTGACATTGGCTTATCACACCTACCACCAAGTAAGATGTCTCCATGTGGATAAGCTCCTTGGAAACTTTTTCATTACCATACACTATGAAGCAATTCTAATAAACTTTATATTATTCATATCAATATGCTTTTTATATAATCATGACTACCAACTTACATTTTTGTGATAACACATACAAATACTTGTTGTACACACCGCATGACTGAGAGGGGTGGGGGGATGAATTAGTCTAGATCAAGTCTTTTCAAATCTATATAACAATTAATCTTATACTGCAATTCCAAAACATGAAAGCACAAAGCACATTCAACACATGAACACCAAATTTACGTGGAAAATCCTCTAAGGGAAAAACCATGGTGATAATCACACTCACAATATAATAAAACCAATTACAAGGTTTTAGGCTCATTGCCAAGGAGCACTATGTACTTGATGGACTTGCAATGCTAAGGCACAAAACCTTAGGGCAAGATACAAAGAGACTTGCAAAACCGAGACGCACTATCTTAGGGCAAGACACATAAGTCTACCAACAGACTCATTGTCTACCAACAAACTAGAGGAATAGATGAAACTGAAATGAGTAGGATCTCTTGATCATGAAATTATCCTTGAATCTCAATTTCAAGCAACCAATATCATGACAAGTGTTGGCTTGATGATGATTGTAATGTATTCATCACTTGTTGTCATTGATGAAACACTCACACACACACATATGATTACATTGACTACCGGTGTAACTTCAATTGTTTACATTGTTAATCGGTATGCTTGAGGTCTATCTCCAACCGATACTTTGTGTCAACCGGTGTGTGCATAAGAGACAACCTTTGGTTATACTAAGTCAGGATCAAGATGAAGATCAAGATGGAGATCAAGCGAAGATTCAAGGACAACGGTTCATATATTTTATTCAAACCAGTATTGATTGTTCCTATCGGTATTTGTTAATTTTGTGATGAGTTACTAGCACTGACTACTTGGCAGTCATCCTTGTGATAAATTACCAACACCGACTACTTGGCGGTCATTTTTTGTCACTTGTCTAGATACACTGCACCTAGGAAATTGTGTTTTGATTTCCTTGGACTGACATAAGATTTGAATGTCTATTTAAAGACATCTTAGTGAATCATTTGATGAGGATGTTATGTGAATGTTGGTATGCATCGAGAGTGAAAGTTTTTGTTGAAGAGTGATAAGTGTTAAGATGAAGAGTAGTGTTGAATGTACTTAGAAGGATCTGATGAAGCAAGCATTGTGCTACTCAGAACAGACCAAACCATTCTTGTTGTTCTCTAACCATTGCAACAAATTCAAATCCCCTAACTGGGTAAGCTCTAACAAGATTCAATGTAAAAACCCTCTAACAAGGTGATCCATTAGTTTGAATTCTTAAATCCTTCAGCAAGGTTACTCCTAACAGGGTATTACTCTTAACAGGGTATAAGCTTCTAATCAAGCTTTGGGATCTCTAACAAGATTTGCTCCTAGCAGAGCACTTTGTAGACCTTAACCAGTCAGTTATCTATTACTGCAGATAGTTAACTTGTGAGTTCCATATCACTGTGGTTTTTACCTATTTGGATTTTTCATGTATAAACACTTTTGTTATGGTGGATGCTTTACTTTTTGTGGATGTTGTTATATCATTTTGGATTGCATGCATTGTGTTTAAAAGCTTTGTTAAGTTTATCTATCGGTTAGTGTTTGAAGTAGTGTTTTATTTGGTGTCATTGATTCACCCCCCCTCTCAGTGCTTTTCAAGTCCATCAATTGGTATCAGAGCCTAACTTCTTTGAAGCCTAACTGCTTAGAAGGGAGTCTTGAAACAACCATGGGGGACAGGAGCTACTTCGAGATGGCTAGAGAGCTAGAAACTAGTAGAAATGAACTTGAATCCCTTAGGGGGAAACTAAAAGCTTCTCAAGTCAAAAGGAGAGAGTTGTCTGAAAAACTGTTAGAGATATCTGATAATAGTTCTTCAGATGAAGCCAATATTGATGCTTTAGTAGAAGAAGTTGAAAAGTTGAACGGTGAGAAACTGAATCTAAGGAGAGAGCTAGAAGGTCTCACTATCCACATGAGTTAGGAACTGGAAGCTAGAAGAGTTGTTGAAGATCTTATCAAGAAAAGAGATAAAGAGATTACAAAGATCAAATGGGAAAAAGACACTATGCATGAGAACTTGATTGCTGAAAGAGAAGAAAAGGAGAACCTACAGCCAGATCTTGAGCTTGCATCATCTCTGAAAGAGAACCTATCTAAGCATCATGAAGATCACTGAAGCCAATGAGAAATTGGAGAAATTCATCAAAAGTTCTACCATGCTGGAAGAACAAATTCAATCATAGAGAATGAAGGGTGATATCTCTGGACTTGGTTTTCATACAATTGAAAAAGGTGAATCCTCCGATACAAAGAGAAACAATCCTAAGAACAAAACTACTCCTAAGATCAATAAGCCTACTAGTAAGAAGGTTTTTAAACCTGTCTACTTTGTTTGCCATAAATCTGGTCACACTGCAAATGTTTATAGAGACAAACCTAACATAAATGCAAATTACAATACTAATGCTAGGTATGTGTCCAAAAAGTTTGAAGGTAATTGCTTCACATGTGGAATGTATGGAAATAGATATGTTGAGTGCAGATATGCAACAAACAATCTTGTACCACACATGCATCCAAGACCAAATGGTGACCGGATAAGGAACTTTGATAATCGGGTAAACCTGAACTGGCAAATATCCTACGGTAACCGATTTAGTCCATTCGAGATGGAAAAGGTAACAAATGTTATTTGCACCTTCTGTAATAACTTTGGTCATGTGGCTATGAACTACAGAAGAAGAAAAGGAAGAGGAAATGCAGGACCTTGGAGATCATCTGGTATGGCCTGTTACCACTATAACAAATTGGGGCACTTAGCAAAATTTTGTAGATCCAAAAACAACAAACTGGTCAACTCTTATAAGGATCAGAAAGGAAAGAAGAAAGTTAATGTTGAAGAAACCAGAGAGGAAATGAATCGAACTTAGAAGAAGAAAATTATTGAGTCACCTACAGAAGAAATTGTTCCTTCACCCAGTGAAGAGAACCCTGCACCGTTGACTTAAGCCTTTTTAATATGGCTAAGGGGAGCTTAACGGTAAAACATCTCTGGACCCCTTATAAAAATGAGCGGGAAAGAATTTTTGAATCATGAAATATTTTGGTAACCTTTTGTTAACATGTTATCAACTGGTTTTCCACTTGAGCAATGAAATTAGGGTTTGTAACCCTAACAAGCGAGCATTTATTCCAGTAGGTAAAAAGGCTAAAAATGAGTTTTACTTTGTCATTTTTAACCTAACTCATTCAAGAAAGAAATTTGAAGCGATTACAGAGAAAAATAAGATTGTCTTGTTGTTGATTGACGAATTGTTTTGTGATTTGAGAAATCAAGTTGAATTGAAGGTTGCAGAAAGACAAACTGGTGTGCACTTGGGCATTTCAACCGATAAATAGGGCAACATGCACAAAATAGGGTATTTTGTTGAACATACCACTTCGAATCTTGTTTATCGAGAATGGCATCTACTTCGAAATCTGTAGAGAGGTTGATGATCACTTCTGAGCCTAAGGAAGCTCTAAAAGGGGATCAAATTATGTCATATAATGCATTGTCGCAAGTCTTAAGTGGAGTTTTTGTCAAAGGTGATTTGTCCAGTTATATAGACTGCAACATAGAAGATTTAGGAACTCTATACATTTATAGATAGTTTAAATCACTTTGTGATGAGAATGGAAAGATTGAAACAAAGTATTCTAGGGTTTTCATAATGCCACTTACTTTCTTGAAGATTTCGAGGAAGAACACATCATAATCATTTTGAGTTGAGTTCATAGAGAGAACATGTATTTAGAAAGAACTCACACAATAACTAAGGAAGCTATTCAAGCTATGACTGGCTATTTCTCAACCAGTGAAGTACTCGAGTTAAGGAAAATTTCTAAGGATATTGTCTTCAACTTAACCGGTTCTACCTCTGATAAGCGTTCCTTTTCTGTCAACAATATTAAGGACCCTGCAATGAAACTAGTAGCAATGGTGATAGGGTACCAAGTATTTTACTCCAATAGACTTAATAGTGTTCTATCTGCAGCAGTTCACACTGCTCATAGAATAATTGTTGATAATGCAAATTATGATCTCTGTGAAGCCATCAGAAGGCAATTATTTCAAAATTTACAATCTATTAAGAAGGACAACAATCAAAAGTTCAAATATGGTTAGCTATTAGTTGGGTTATTCTTCTATTTCTAGAACTTTCCACCAGGAATTGGAGACATTGAATGGTCAAAAGACCTATTGATCAATGCACAAATCAAGAACAACATTAAGGCTGTAAAGAATACTTTTTCAGCTACCTTGAATAAGTATTTTAATAAATTACAGAAAAAGATGAGCATGAGAATGAGATTACCAGAAGATGTGGTAAAACACTTTGCAAAAGACGTAGTCTTTACTGTCACCACTGACTTTTGCTTGATGCAAGCAATTGAGCCTAGAGAAGAAGAAATGGAAGACATGAGTTATGAGGTTAATCATGATCTACTGGTTGGTTATGCTAATACCCTGTTAGCATCGCCTAAAGACAAACTGGCAGGGACAATTGGACATTGTGGCAATCCAATAGGCACCTAAACAAACCGGAACTGCACCTGCTAAAAGTACAAAAGGAAAGAATAAAAAGTCTAATGAAGCACCTCCAGCAACAAAGAGCACTAGGGTTACTAGGAGTGTCCTAACCAAAAAGGAATTGGAACCCAAAGTATATCTTAAGAAAGAGACAAAGAAGAGAGGCAAAAAATTGATTTTGCAACCAGAGTCTGAGGGATCAGATTCTGATGAAGAACCAAAGAAAGTAAAAGCAACCAACAAAACATCCAAGAAGGTAAAGGTAGTGCCAAAGGTAACTACACCTATTGCTATATCTACTTACAAACCTAACACAGTTTTTGAGAGAACAATGAAGACACTAGGGAGGAATAGGTTTGACAATGTCAAACAATATTTTGATTCTTTCACTGAAGATGAGAAGAAGCAAGTCATTCAACAGGTAATCACTTATTTGGGTCATTACAATAGATTTCCACATGACTTAGAAAAGGATATTTCAATCTCTTTGTATAATATTCTTTTGGATAAATGGGAGGAAGTTGTTCGATTGGAAAAATAAATTATTGATGAAATATTTTTACAATATTTTCCCAATTTATCTATGGATGAAATCAGTGCTTTAGTTAATCAGTACAAAGTACATGTTGTTTTTAAAACAACAAGATTGAAAGTTCTTAATGTAAAAAGGACAAGTATTGAATCTGAGACACATCAGATAGCCTGTGCAATCAAAAAGAGGGAAGAACTCATCCATTCTAATAATGAGGCTAATGCTACTAATGATGTTACTCTACCGAAAATGGATGAAGAGGAAATTATTCAATCTGATGAGGTCTATCCACTCAAGAAGAAGGATGATTCCATTATTCTAGTTGATGATAATGATTGGAACATAGTGGACTTATTTGGAGACAACACTGCACCAGATATGGAGCCCCCCATCTATCACAGATGTACAGATTACATTAGTTGAGCAACCAGATTCTCAACTAAAAATGATCAATCCACCGACAACAAAACAATTGGAGAAACCTCAATCTCCACCGATCATTCAATAAATTCAGAAGGAGACTATTGAAAGTGTTGCCACACAATCACTTGAAACAACAACAACAGAGAAGAATACAGAGAAAGTTATCATTAAGGTTGTAACCCCTAAACCGGCGAAGCAGAAACAACTAGATGATGATGATTATTCTTTAAGTATTTCAAGACCCATTGATATGAACACTTTGAGCGCGTCAGAAATGATGAAGATTTCTAATGTTATGCAATCTAGAGCGCATAAGAAGAGACTAAAAGAGCAAAGGATTAAAGTAGAGACAATTCAGAATGTAGTAGAAATTTTGTCTGGTTTAATACTGGAAACATCTATAGCACATCTTTCTACACCCATTAGCAAACTTGGTCAGTTAATTGCAGATGCATCTGATCAAATCAAGTCACTTGAAGATGTTGCTCAACTGTATGCTAAGAAGAGCCACAAGAAGAAGTATGGAGACAAACTGGAAAAGGATATTGATAGTGGGACAATGGCTCTGTCACACAATAGGGATCTGTTGAGAAATGCTATTAAAACAGGAGGAAAGTATCTTGCCTCTACCTCCAATGTTACTTTCTTTTATTCTAACATTTCTAAAAGTCAAGTTGAAACCAAGCAAGAAATGGAAAGGATATGCAAGGCATATGTCCCACTCCAGGACTCCATTCATGCCTTTAACAAGTTTGTAGATGATTTGCATAACAGACTGGACAGGAATGATAATGAGAAGGCAAAGAGACTTCAATCTCTTAGAGAGCTCAAGAGTCTTCTCACATCATAAGTAGACATTCTTTAGAGAGCCTACTCCAATGCAGAAACTATTCTTGCAACCCCTGAAACCTACACACTAGACTTAATGGAATAATTCCATTCTCAGCTCATGTCTACATTCGAGTATACTGCAAACATACTGAAATCATGGAAAAACACTTTATCACAGATGAAGAAGAGCTTCAATGATATTTTTATGAGATTAGCTAATGCCTAAATTTTTTTTTAAAGTTATTATTAATATATGCTAAATACTTTGATACAAATTTTCTATATATATGTATATATTTTACCTTTTCATTTTGGCATTGTTGTCAAAGGGGGAGTAGAAATATGTATGTGTGTTTTTAAAAAAATTGTATTTATGCATGCATTAAGGGGGAGTATGAGTATATGTGTAAATTTGTTGTGTATGCACACTTAGCGGTATTGTATTATTGTAAAATTTTCTAAGTGTTTCCATCAATGCCAGAGGGGGAGATTGTTGGCTTGATGATGATTGTAATGTATTCATCACTTGTTGTCATTGATGAAACACTCTCACACACACATATGATTACTTTGACTACCGGTGTAACTTCAATTGTTTACACTATTAACCGGTATGCTCGAGGTTTATCTCCAACTAGTACTTTGTGTCAACCGGTATGTGCATAAGAGACAACCTTTGGTTATACTAAGTCGGCATCAAGATGGAGATCAAGCGAAGATTCAAAGACAACGGTTCACATATTTTATCCAAACCGATATTGATTGTTCCAATTGGTATTTGTTAATTTTGTGATGAGTTACCAGCACCGACTACTTGGTGGTCACCCTTGTGATGAGTTACCAGCACCGACTACTTGGCAGTCATTTTTGGCCACCTGTCTAGATACACTACACCTAGGAAATTGTGTTTTGATTTCCTTGGACCGACATAAGATTTGAATGTCTATTTAAAGACATCTTAGTGAATCATTTGATGAGGATGTTATGTGAATGTTGGTATGCATCAAGAGTGAAAGTTTTTGTTGAAGAGCGATAAGTGTTAAGATGAAGAGTAGTGTTGAATGTACTTAGAAGGATTTGATGAAGCAAGTATTGTGCTACTCAGAACAGATCAAACCATTCTTGTTGTTCTCTAACCATTAAAACATATTCAAATCCCCTAACTGGGTAAGCTCTAACAAGATTCAATGTAAAAACCCTCTAACAAGGTGATCCATTAGTTTGGATTCTTAAATCCTTCAGCAAGGTTACTCCTAACAGGGTATTACTCTTAACAAGGTATAAGCTTCTAATCAAGCTTTGGGATCTCTAACAAGATTCGCTCCTAGCAGAGCACTTTGTAGACCTTAACCAATCAGTTATCTATTACTGCAGATAGTTAACTTGTGAGTTCCATCTCACCGTGGTTTTTACCTATTTGGGTTTTCCATGTATAAACACTTGTGTTATGGTGGATGCTTTACTTTTTGTGGATGTTGTTATATCATTTTGGATTGCATGCATTATGTTTAAAAGCTTTGTTAAGTTCATCTACCAGTTAGTGTTTGAAGTAGTGTTTTATTTGGTGTCACTGATTCACCCCTGCCCCCTCTTAGTGCTTTTCAAGTCCATCAACGAGCACATCTGATCATAAATGTTGTCTCTAATCACTATTGCTTTGAAGATATTACTATCAAAACACTTCTCAATTGACTTTTGCACATCACCAACACCAAATTTGCTTAAATATTATTCTCATCCACTTCACAATGATTCACACTCATTCCATGCCTCAACACATACAACCATACATTCTTATATACAATTTTTTTCATAAAAACCCTCAATTAGGTTGGCCAAAGATAGAATAAGCAATATTACATAAATTAGGCCATGCTTACCTAAAACAATCACTTTGGTCCTCTCCAAGAGATAAAGGGGACCCAAACACATCATAATACATTCATTCAAGTAGATTCCAATGAACCATGCAAACTACCACAATCTCTGAGGTCAGCACAAAAGAAAGAATGTAGAAATATAATGAAACACATCAACTAGTTGGACACAAAACATCTTCCAATGCAAATTACTAAGTGTGGATCACCACATGTCGTGGTGAGATCCATATCAACGCTATAACTCATTCTCCAAATCTTATCCAGACCAAAAGAGCATAATTGAAACAAGATAGATCAACCAGAACAATTGAGACTCAACACAACAGAGCATGTCAAGAACATACCAACATAACTAACTTGTGGAACAAAACCAACATTTGAAAGTTGAACTGGAATACTGCACAAACCAAATGAACATATCCTCCAAACCACAACCCTTGAATCCACATATCCAAAAGCCACCAAGTAATTTTTGAACTAGTCTAATAGACAACCTTACTGTCATAAAACAACAATAGCTAACCTCATAATCAAAGCAATCAAAGGACCTACACACTTGATAGTACATCATTCATAGAACTTAAACATTATATCCAAATCCACACATCATGATCTTCATAACCTAGAAGGATGCAAAACATTCTTCCATTGGAACATTAAATACTATTTCCTACATATTTTAACTCCTTGTATTGTAACCTTTCGAAACCAACTTATGTATGCAAAACATCAATACTAGGCAACATGACAACATCTGAACATCTAATTGTGGATCATATATGTTACTGAATAATTGCAATCAAATAAAAATAGCAACCAAGAATGACATATAAGACTTTATCTATGACAAAACAATGCATCAACAACCATCATCTCCAAGTGTCCATACATCCCTACCATAATCGAATATCTATTGCATATTCTAGACAAACTAATTGTGACAAAGCAGACAAGGTACCATTTTCTGCACATAGGACATAAATACTCTTACCTGCATATTAAAGCTTACTAAACATTACAATCAAACAATATACTAGTTTTCTTCTCCATACTAAAAATATCTACAATTTTAGATGTTAGGAAAGCCATACATATAAACAACAACACCACCATCAGACAAAGCATCAACATCCAACCCATAATTAGCAACATTTGCACTACTAATTTTGAGCCATGTAGTCCACATAGTTGATCATTAATTAGAGTACCAAACAAATTATCAACAACTGAAGAATCGAACAAACATATCAATTTACCACTAGGCAAATCATCAACTGAAACACACTAACTAAACATCTGACAAATCATCAAATCATCAACTGAAACACATCAACTAAACATCAAACAAATCATCAATTGGATCCAAAACTGGACAAACACTACATAGGTATATCATATTTAACATCTATGAAACTGATAATCTAAATCAACTAATTATGAAAAACACCAGACAAGTTTGACATTAATCACAACACAATAGAGCATTATTCAAGTTTCCAACAATACTTCACTCTAAATTTCTTTTGGTCAATTGCATCACCTTCCAATACATTATCTATCTCTTAGATCACGTTTATACCAATTCCATTACAAGTGCACCTATATAACTAACCATGCTTCCAATAACTATGCAATGGTGAGCTCTTGTAGGGACCTTGTAGTTTCTATCACAACCTCTCCATATGTAGACAATGCATGTATGTTGCATAGTAATCACTATTGCATCATTACCACATATTAAACAACATAAAATGCTATACCACAATAATAGAAACTCAAAGTGTTTCACCATTCCACCACAAAGAAGATTATTTACCATAGGAATTCTCCTAAATGAATATCATATAAATTCTTTAACACTCTCTTTATATGTTTCCAATGTTCTTTATTTGTGTACACTGAGAACTCATTTGGACCTCCCACTACATGGGCATTTTTTAGTCTTGTGAAAACTATCACATAGATGAGGCTTCCTATTACATTTTCATAATGAAACTTCATCTTGTCCTCCAAATCCTCTAGAAATTTATGACATTATATTTCATACTCAACTTTGTGTTAGCTAGTAGAGTTGAACTTACTAGATTGTTGTCCCATTTCGAAAAACTCTACTAGATTATCTCAACATACTTCTTTTAGCTTATCCATAATTGCCTTCAGTTCTATCTTTGCATGCCTCCATTCCATGAATATATCAAGTAGCTCCTATGTCTTTCATATTAAAATTACAAGATGATTAAGTTTTAAGTTCTTAAATCAATATTTTATTATATCTAATGATATGCACATCATCAACATAATAATAATTATCAAAATATAATCAATTAATTTCTTGAAGTATACGTAATGATTATCATCACTTTTTCTAAAATTCAATTCAATTATTGGGGTGTCAAGCTTTTTGTTCCACATCTACAAGTATTACCTTAACCCATATACAAACATATTCATCTTACAAACTAATTTCTCTTTATCTTTCATATTGTATCATTTAGGTTGTTCTTTAAAAAATTATGGACTCTAAGTCTCCATGCAAGAATATTGTCTTGAAATCCATCTACACAATTTACAAATAATAAACAATAACATTCTAATGGAGCTCAACTAATCAACTAGGGGGATTGTCTCACCTAATCTATTCCATCAACTTGGGAGTATCCCTTTGCCACCAACCATACATTATATTTCTTAAGAAATCCATGTACTCTAAACTTTCTCTTAAACACCAACTTTTAACCAATGGGTTCGCTGTCCTCAAGAAAATCTATCAAATTCCAAGTTTTATATTGTTTAAATTGTAACATATCTTCATCTATGGAATTTTTCTAATAAATTTTATCCTTGGAAGTGAGATCATATTCCATATAGCTTGGTTTGCTATCAATACAGTTGATAGAAAAGACAAAATTAAAAATATAGTGGATTATACCTTTCAAGTGATCCCCACTATCAAGTAGACTTTCTGATAGTTTGGGGTGAACTTTCAACTGCCTCTACATCATATTCTTCTTTAAAGTTTGTACTATATGTGTCAACCTCTATCTCTGCCAAATTTGTTTGTAAGGTATCATTTTTATCTTTTGGTACATTTTATTGCTCCATATCGTTTTTGAAATGCACCTTCTCAATTTTAGTATTATTTGAGTATTCAATTTTATATTTTATGCCAAGTCCTTGAATATGACATCTCATGGGAAGATAACCTTCAATATTTTTAAATTATAAATATTTAAGTATTTGCAATTTTCTCCATAGCTAATTAAAATATACCTTTTAGCTTTAGGATCTAAATTTGACTTACCCCTTAGGCACCTGAATAAATGCTTCACAATTAAATACCCTGAAGTGTCTCACCACTAGTTTCCTTCTAGTCCACACTTCATATAATGTATTTTTTATTAATGTAGAAGTACGAGAGTTATTCTTTAAGTAAAATCTAATTCTCATTGCCTCCACCCAAAACTCTTACCCTAGGCTTCACTACTCAACATAATACTATTCTAATCAAGTATAGTTTTGATCAACCTTTTGTCAACCCACTCTACTATCGTGTATATGGTGTAGTTCTCTTCTTCAAAACTCTGAAATTGTTACAAAATTCATCAAACTCTTTAGAGAATAATTCACCTCCATTACATATATTAAGCACCTTTATTTTCTTATTAATTTGATTATCAGCCAAGTTTTGAACTCTTCAAACTTGAGAAATACTCCAAACTTAAGAAATTTTTTAAACTTAATCCTATGAAAATATATTCAAGTGTGCATAGAATAATCATTATTGAATAATAAATAGTATACAAACTTAACGATTGACTTGATATCCAAAAGACCAAACACACTATTGTGTATCACCTCGAAAATATATTATGCACTTGATTATATTTCCATAACACACAATATTTATAGAAGTGAAAACTACCAAAATAATTAACAAGACCTTCCACTATATCCTTATACGCCAATTTTTATTATCCTTTTGAACTCAAATGACCTAATAATATATGTCATATAGAGTACCATGATTTATAAGTAGTAATATTAGCACAACTATATAAAGTTGATACACCTACCCCATATACAGTATCATGCTACAATCCATTTATAAGCACCAAATCACCTCTTGCTAATCTACATGATTTTACATCATAAGTGACATGAACTCTTTCATTAACCATTTTCAACACAAACATAAGGTTTATTGCTAAATCTATTATAAGCAATACATATATGAGTGTATGTACTCTATCATCCATGAAAGCAACTTTGACCTTTCTATAACCAAAAATCTTCAAAGAGTTATCACTAAGAAATAATTACCCTCCATCACTTTTGGTATACTTTAAGTACCACTTTGTATGTAGTGTCATATGAATGGAATTTCCCAAATCAATTGACTAGGAATCATCATCAATATGACTAGTAGACACAAAAGCATCACTACTATAATCATCAATATCAAAATATTTATTAGAGAAAACATACTTCTCATTGTATTTATTCACCTTATTTATGTGGCCTTTATTTCCTCCATTCAAGCATTTTACCTTAGACTTATTTAGATATTTAGACCTATAATTTTTATTACAATTTTTATCTCTTACCTTATTCTTACATATCTTCTCTTTTGACCTACCTCTTGTTACAAGCTAGGGTTGTTTTTGCACCAAAAGATCGACCTGTCAATGCCCGATACAACCACTACTAGACTTATAGAATCCACAAGAGGCTATTAAACCATGTTGTGAATCCTCGTGAGTGATGTTGGCCCACTACCAAAAATCCCTCTCCTAGCGTCACTCATCGTGGCCTACATGATTCGAACATGTGACCAAGCTCTAATACCACTTGTTACAATCTAGGGTTGTTGTTGCACCAAAAGATCGACCTGTCAATTCTCGATACAACCACTAGACTTATAGAATCCAGAGGAGGTTGTTAAACCATGTTGCAAATCCTCGCAAGGGATGTTGGCCGATTGCCAACACCTCTAACCATAGATACATCAAATATTTATCATCAAAGGACCTTTTCTGCTTTGTTCACTTAACAAAATGTTAATCGTAGTTTTCATTTAATTATGTTTCACTGCTGTTGATTGAAACAAGGTTATCCTTTCTCTTAGAACTCTTTATATCTTCTTCATACATGTATCTTCTCTTTTGACTCGCTTCTAACCCAAATGTGCATCAACAATTTTGTCATCCATGGACCTTTTTCTAGTTTCTTCAGAAGTAACAAAATGGTAATCACATTTTGTAATTCAAGTGCTTTATCATTATTACTTATTGACATTATTAGGTTGTCACATGAATCTTGTAAGGAACAAAGTAATAAAATGTTGTCGCCCACTTCATCCATCTTAAATCCTATTGATATAAGTTGGATTACTATCATATTGAAACTATTTAAATTATCAATTACACAAACTCCTTCCCTCATTTCTAAAAAATATAATTTCAAAAATAACTTCTTACCAAGATATCAAATTGATACAATGTTCCTAACTTCTTCCACATTGAATTTGTTTACTTCTAAGACAGATTTATTAATGCAAAATCTAAAAAAAGTTAATCAAATTATACTTCTATAATTATTATATAGTTTCAATTAGTCCCCATTATAAACACCTACATTTTTTGTAGAGAAATATGTTGCACACCACCAATCTCTCTCAACTAACAAATCCTCTCTTTTTAACTACAATAATTTAAATTTTTAATCATTGAACTTGTCAATTTTAGACCTTGACATACTTGCTATATATTTAATGTTGTTATGCATTCTAAAAAAATACTTTAAATATTTTGTTTGATTCTAGTTACATACCAACTATAAAATCTAACCATTGTATGATTACAGTACTACACATGCTAGGTTTCTCATTCTAGTGAAGTAGATACCACCCAAAAAACCAAATTTCCATGATACCCAATGTTAGGGAATTTGTACCCTTGTTATAGAGGATTGATCAACTAGAATAATGAATTCTTAAGATTATGTGTCTAGTTAACAATTTAAAAATATACCAAATATAAATACAACACATATGTAAGCAATAGAATATTATATAATCACATGATTAAATAATATATAATTTTTTTCATGAGAGGAGAACCTATGGTTAAATGACAAGATTTCTTGCCTACAGTTGCAACCAAGGTTTGAACCTCATTGTGTCACTCTCTACCAATTCAATAACTGAGATTGCTTACCCTCAATTTTCTAGTTATAGGTTTCCAAATAGTTGTTATATATTTTCAATTCATGTGTTACATTTGGGAGTGAGATGTGGGAGGGAGCATAGGTGAATGAAGGGCACAAAGGGCCTAGTGTAAGAGTGTGATGTGGAGAAGGAGAGATTATGGATGTGGTGAAGGCCAAGAATAATTATGCTCAGAGGTGAACTGCCCTATAACTTGTGTCAAACAATGGTGCATTTTTTTTGTAAACAAATTCCATGCTTCTGGTCTAGGTTTCAACTCACTTAGGGCTTCGATGAGTGGTTTACAAAAGGTTATTCTTCCCTTGAACATGTTTCTCCCATCATGTAGGCACCTATTCCTCTTTTGGGCTCATCACTTATCAAGGGGTCCAAGAATAGGGATAACCCATTCCACGAGTGCAGTGAATTCTATAAAAATAAAATCTCTTTGGGAAACCCTAACCCACCTCTTGATCCACCAACTCAACCTTGGATGTTGATCCCACTCATGTCTCAGGATTAGTTTTGAGCCTTGTTCCCTCCCATTTAGCTAGAATTCTCACCTACACTCTAGGACATTCAGGGGTGGTTTTACCACAAGACCCTATAGATTTTCACATCTCAGACTCTATTATTGATATGGTTTTTGTCAAGGTTGGGAATCAATCCATTACAATCAGTTGTCTCAAAAAATATCCTTCTCTTAAATCATTTTTTAGTTTGGATGAAATCTAATTGGATTATTGTGGCCACCTCTTCTATTGAAATTATAGACTTTGGTTTTTTTCTTCTTCAGTTCAACTCTATGAAGGACAACAACTTTGTGAGGTAGAATAACACCTAGTTCTATGAATAGTGAGGCCTTTCATTTCCACTTGGTCCCCTCTTTTTGATCCAAGAGTTGAAAAAATATCTATCATTCATATTTGGATCATATTATATAATCTCCCTTTGATCAAGATCCTAGGCTCATCAAGAATATGATTGAAGAGGTTGGTTTTGTTGTGAAGCTGGACTCTAACTTAATAAATTCCCTTAGCAAGTACACAATGTTTGTGTCATTATTGATATTTTAGTCTCGATATATTTCTCCTTTGGCATATGGACCCAAACTGTGAAGGCCTTCCATTCAAATTCTTTCATTGAAACATGTTAGGCCTCTAGATTGTTGGATGAACTTCTTCTAGGTCAATTTCAATAAGGAATTTTAGCCTCAAAAAGTGGATCAAGAAGCCTGGCACTAAA
Organism: Cryptomeria japonica; assembly: GCF_030272615.1. NCBI lineage: Eukaryota > Viridiplantae > Streptophyta > Pinopsida > Cupressales > Cupressaceae > Cryptomeria > Cryptomeria japonica. The sequence continues at coordinate 575,205,166 of NC_081413.1, forward strand.
AAATCAAATTTCCTTCAATGTAATTAGGGTAAGTTCATGGCTCCCCATATGGAGCTTGACCTTATTTGTGAGACTTGTGTAGTTTCCTCCACTCCTTTGGAGCCGACCTCATCTCAGATTTACCCCAAAGAAGATTTTCTTGGAACTAATTAGCCTGCAAAGTGAGCAGGTGATTTTTTTGATTCAAAAGGATCTTACCCCTCTATGGAGGACCTCGATGATGGGTTTGTAGATTTCATAGATAATAATGATGTGGTTGTTCCTACAAAAAAGTGTTCCATAAATCAAATTGCCAATGTCATCTCAAAACCAAACATTAGTATTCCAAGGAAGAAGAAAGAACATAAATCTAAAGCAAAGAAATTGCAAATAGATAGTTGAGATGTTGTTGATGATGGAACCCAAAGGACCATGGATGCCCTTCTCACTAGGAAGAAGAAGAGTTTAGTCAAACAAACTAAATGAGTTTCTTATCTTGTGGGTATTCTCGAAGTTGATTATCCCCCTTTTTTCTTGATTTCTTAGTTGTTCTCTTTCTCTTGAGTCTTTTATGATTTTCATGCTCTCCTAGGTAGGAATCTTGTGCCCATTAATTCCCTTTGAGTCGGATCTTTATCTTTTGTGCTCTCTAGTTGTGGGTCTGAATTTGTTATTCTTTATTTTATTTGTTTCTATATTGGGAGTTAACCCTATCCTCACAACTTACCTATCAAATTAAATATGGACATTTTTACATGGGAAAACCTTATGGAAGAAAACCCGCCACTAAAATATTTCCATTACCAAAATAAATATTGATTTATTATACTGGGGTCTATGAAAAACTATCACACAGTCACAATATATGGTATACTATTCTTTTTAGTTTAATTTATTTTACATTAATTTTCATAACCTCATGTAACCTTGGTGTATTTATTTATTCACACTATAAACTATTACATATAGATGTATTTATGAGAATACCATCCATCCAATTGTATAACTAACTTGAAAGATACCAAAAGTTATGAAACAAAATTTTGTATATATGTAACATATCTAATATATCGTAAATATATCTAATATGTTAGAATAATCTTTTATTAGCTAATAATTATTTATTTAATTATTAGTCTATTATACTCGATGCTTAAGCTAAACTTAGGAATCTTTTAATTCTTTAGAGTTTTTCTCCTTTAGGGTTTCGAGTATCCTTTTATAAGGATTCTCTCTTTGTATTTTCATAACAATTGTAATTATTGAATTGCATTCTTGTTGCACAATCAATATGACTTCTCTTTTCTGGATTTATAAATTCTGGCCTCCATAACTTTTTTGTTTCTCTCCATCTGTGACAGGTTTGCATGCAGGTGATCTTTGGGAGCTGTAGAGTTGATTATTCCTCAACTCCAATATAGTATCAAAGCTCCAGATTTGCATGCCCTTGTTCTCTTCAAGAGATATTTTGGGTCTTGTTCTTTAGATCTGTTTATTCGGGGGTTTGTGCAGTTGTTTTTTTCTCTTTGTGGGGGTAGCTAGTTTTTTGGTACATTTTAGTGCCAAAAGGACCTCATGGTTGGATTCAAGAGGTCAAGTCCATGAATTTTGATATATAATTTGCCTTTTTTCGGTGACAGAGGCATCTGGCACATGATTTTTTATTCACATGTTTTTCGAGGCACAAACATCCGTACGGCTGTACCTGCAAATGCATCAAAAAAATTTCATCAAAAAAAAAAAAAAAAAAAAATATATATATATATATATATATATATATATATATATATATATATATATATATATATATAATTTTTTTTACCCTCTTTATGCTCTACAAGAGGGTTTTTTTTCTTTTGGTCGTAACTTGGTCATACGAAGGCGCTTTTTTAAAAACCTTATATCGTCAGAAAGATCTTTCCGAGCTCTATCTAGATCTGGAGGTTTGAAATTTTTATTTTTATTTTTTGATGGCATTTTTTTTTCTATCAAAGCCAAAGGTTCTTTTTTGCACTCCAAGAGACATAACTTGAGCATCCGAACTCCATTTTTTGAAAAATTTATATTGTTGGAAAGCTTGTTTTGTGCACTTTCCATTCATATGAGTTTTCTTTCCAAACTCTAATCCAGGTATATTTTATTCATTTTTATTTATTTTCAGCACTGTGGTGATTATCTTGGATGTTTTAGGTCCTGGGATCTCTTTCTTTGAGTAGGATGTCTCGTCTTTGGTTGTTCTTTTTGTTTCCAATCTTCTGTCTCTTCTGATCATTGTAGAATTTTATTTATGAAAACACACTGAGATAAAGTGTCACCATGCATTGTATACTTAGGATCTTGCACATCTTGTGCCTTATTGTACATGCACTACTTATAAAGCACCATGGGGGGGTTGATGTTTGCCTTTTGTTTGCCATCTATCTTTGTCAAGTGAGTGTCATTTCCATGACATTAACCTCATGATGTGTGTCAAGTGAGTGTTCCTTCCATGACACTATGTACTTTCTCTGCACCTTCGATGTTCCTGGTTCTTCGTCATGCAGTTCTCATTGGCCGTTATTTTTAGTGTACTTGTCCCTCTCCCTTTTTAGCATTATGGGGAGATTTGTCCTGTTGGTTCTAATGCTTCCTTGGTTCGATTGATCAGCTCTTCAGGCTTTGGTGTTTAATGTCAGTTGTATCTTCGAGTTCAATTGTTTATCTTTTTTTGCCATCTGATTCGAGTAGTGTCATTTGAGGGCACTCATGCAGATTACAACCTTCTCTACCTAGTCATGTTCTATTTTAGTGGAGGTTCTTTAGATCAGCAGTTACTCTTCGATAGTGTTTGCAGCTATTTCATGCTTCAGTGGTGTTCTTCATTCTCTTCTTTCTGTTCCTATCTTCTGGAACACTCTTGTTTGGAGGCTTCTTAGTCCTTCACTTGAGCTTTCATCTCTTCTTGGAGAGGAGTTTTGTTCCCATAGGTTTTTCTCCTTTTTTCTCCACTTTACAGAGATTTTATTGTACTTGAGTACCTCATCAGGCCTAGTTGTCGGGACTCATTGTTGCTTTCCTACATTTTTTACATGTTTTTTTAGTCCTTAGTTGTTTTTTAGCTACTCCCTAAGTTCTGATTAATTAAAAAAGAAGGTTTTTAGGACCCGAAACCTTTAACAAAAGATATTAAGATAAGACACCAACAGTTCTTAAGAACCGCATACAAAAAGACTAGCAAAAAGCCAGTAAACTGAAAGGACGACAAAACAAACAACAACAAAGAAATTGAGAGGGCACTACAGAGTAATTTTCTTCAACAAGTCCTCTGCCTTCATCACCAACTCGTCGTCAGTAACCCTGACAGATTTAAGGTCTTCCAGATCCTTGTTTGGTTTTTTGTCCTTCTTTTTGCCTCTGGTACGGGTTCTGGGACCTTGAACTTCCCTTGTTCCTTTTGTTTCCAGGTCAATGTCCAAAATTTCCTTATCATCATCCAGCTTGTTGATGAGAGTGTTGGTGTTGTTGGCTGAAATCTTCAAGATGTTGAGGCTCTGTTCGGTAATTCTCTTTAGAAACTCCTCTATTTTACCAATTTTGCTAACAGTATCCGTGAGAATGTGGTCATTAGTGTCAGCAAGATTCTTTCTTTCCAGCAAATCCTTCTCAATTTTTTTGAACCTAGGATTGAAAGCATCTCTTATGTCTTCAGCTTTGGTGATGGTACTTTTTAGGTCCTTAATGAAGTTTGCCATGGTTTTCCCTTCCCCTGTATTGATGGGTTCTAGGATCAAGATTCTGTTACAGAGTTTTTTATTTTCATCCACAACTTTCTTGTAAACATTGGTGAGCCACTCGATAGTTTCCATAAAAACATGCAAACCCTTGTGGGGAGGATTAGGTGGGTGGTCAACTTTTTCAGGGGTAGCCATTTCCACTTTAGGGGTGTGTAGGGTGGTGGTGTCAATAGCCCTAAGAGCCTCTTCCAATGTCTCTTTTTCTGGATTCTAGTCGTTATCTGGGTCCTTAACCTACTTTTGAGCTTCCGGTTCCTTAACAGTCTCCTCTTTCTTCTTGTGCATTTTTCTGGCCTGGGTGTGAACTTTAGTCCTCTTCTTCAGCCGCCCTTGAGGGTAATCCTCCTCAGAGTCATCCGAAGTCTCCTCTTCCAAAGAAATGCTAATCAGGGGTTTACCTTTGGGCTTTTTGCCCTTGGAGGATGAGGGTCTGGTTTTGCTGTATTTCCTCTTCTTTCCACTATCATAATCCGAGACATCCATGTTGTCCTCAGTGTCAGTCGTGTGGTCACTTTCAGATTCCTCATCCTCTGAGAAGGCAGGGTTAGACCCCTCATCCTTAGTATCCATAGAGGGTTACATGCGAGCAATTTGGTTGGCCTTAAGATGGTCATAAATGAGAACCATCAGGCCTTGGTGCATGGCCGTATCACCCCATGGGTTCTCTTTGTGGGCCTTGAGGGACGCATTCATCGAACAGAGCAGAAAATAAAGAAAATTTACCTTATCATTGTGCCTAAAGTGGTTCAATAGGACAAAGTGATAACCATAGACTTTGGTGAACCTACCATCTAGCATGATATATCACATTAAAACAAAGAGTACTTCCCGCCAGGGTTTGGCAAAATCCCTGGGCGGGTAGTAGGTTTTGCTCAACTTTACCAGTCATTTCTTCTCTTTCTCCATGTCCGGGTATCTTTCTATAGCTTCCCTGCTGACTTTCCTATCTCTGTAGAAGTTGCACCCATCCCTTGTGAGGCCTGTAGCTTGAGTAATTAGATCCTTGTCGATTTCCACAGTCTGATCTCTCATTCTCAGCATTCCCTTCTTCCAGTTTTTACAGAAAACATTGGTGACCATGTCGTCATGACCATGGAGTCTCTCCATGAATTTATAGAGGCCACCCTTCTACAGAATACCCCAAACCTCCTCCTTCTATTTCCATTCTTTACAGGTACTTGGTTCATATTGCCTCCTGTTGCCACCCATTTTGTTGTTGTTTAACACTAGATTTTGAAACTTGCAGAGCAAATTAGCCAGAGAGATTTTCAAAACAATAAGATTCACCCAGAAAGCATGGGAACTTATGGCAATGATAATATAATTAATGAATATCTCATTATTACAGTGACTCGAAGTACTCAAATCAATTCTTTTTATAATTTTCCTGTCCATCGAGAATCTTAGGAGTACTTTTATAATGATCATGACAAATGATTTGCCTGACATCTTCGGGGAGTGCATGTTCTCCCATCCACGTGGTCATTACTTCCTTATTAACTACTGTGGTGGCGGCCCAGTCAACAAAACCGTTGGCCTCCTGGTAAATGTGGGAAATGTAGCTTTTTTTGAAGGTGCAAATGAGGTCTCTAGCAGAGGTAATAATGTTGTTGATTGACCAAGAAGGTTTTGAGACCCCCTTAAGACAATTTATGATATTGTTTGAATCCCCTTCGATCCAAAGGTAGGGACAATTCCATTTTTTGGCTAGGAGGATACCTTGGAGAGCAGCCATTGCTTTGGCTTTATGGTTAGTTTGAACCCCAATAGGGACAGCAACCATTTCCTTGCACATTCCTTTGTCATCTCTTAGAACAGCTCCACAACCTAAAGGACTCGGGTTACCTTTGGCAGCACCATCAAAATTAACTTTGAACCAACCTTGGGGAGGAGTTTGCCAAATAGCATCAAGCCTTTTATTATGAAAGAGGCTAGAGCTATCAGAACACTTCATGTTCCAAGCCCTAAGAATGATAGCTTCCTGAAGGTTGTTCACAACACAAGGATCCTCATTGATCTATATATTCTCCTGAATAGCCCATTGGATTTTCTGGAACATAATATCCTGGTTGAGTGAAACATCCCTGAATATTCAGTTATTTCTTTCTTTCCAAAGACCCCAAAGGATGCGAGGAAGCGAGAGCTGCCACAAATAACTCAAAAAAGAGTTAGACCATTTTATGTTCCAGGAGGAGAACAAATCTGAGATGGTTTTGGGGAACACCCAGGTAATACTAAAACTAATGAGGAACCTTTCCCAAATGGAGGCTGAGAAGGGGCAGTGGATGGCCAGGTGATCCACAGACTCTTCTTCCTGAAGGCAAAGAGCACATCTGTTGGTGAAAGCAAAGCCTCTACATTTTAGGTTGTCAAGGGTTAAGATTTTTTTGTGAAGGACAGTCCAAAAGAAGAAGTTGATCTTGGGGGTAAGGCCTCTAATCCAGGCTTTAGACCAGATGGGATTCACTGAAGGATCAGGGGCTAGGATACCAAACATGGAAGAGACAGTGAGGGTACCTTTAGGATTATGTTTCCAGATCAGGGAGTCAGCTTCATTGTTCAACTAGACTACAGACAGATGAGTCTTAAGCTTAGAGAGGCTAGGGTGAATGCTTTGAATATTCTACCATTCATTGCTAGTCCAATACTCAGCAACTAAGGAGCCATCAGATCTAATACAAGAGGGAGAAAAGGGGGCCCATTCATTGATTTCTATTAGAGGTTTTTCAAAAAGCCAGGGATCCTCCCAGAATTGAACTTTCCTACCATTTCCAACTTTCTAGATCACTCCTTTAGCTATACTTTCTTTACATTTTGAAGCATAATTACATATGTGGGAACCATTAATACTAATGTCAGAGTTGATAAAAGAAGACAGGGAAGAGGAAAGAAGAGAGTACATACTTTGCCAAATTTTACACCATTCAGTATCAAGATGGAACATTCTCCAGACTTGTTTGGACAGAAGTGCTTCATTCAGAGTATGGGTCATTCTCAGTCCCAGCCCGCCATGTCTCTTCGGTTTACAAACTTGATCCCAAGCCACCAGGGACATTCTTTTCTTGTCCTCAACCCCAGACCAAAGGAATCTTCTTTGGATTTTCTCAATAGCATCAACATACTTCACAGGAATTCTGAAAAGGTTGAGCGCATATATTAGAATACTTTGAAGAGAAGCTTTAAGAAGTTGGAGCTTGCCAGCCTAACTAAGGAGGGCTCCTTTCCATCCAGCTAACTTTTTCTGGAATTTGTCCACTAGAGAGCTCCAGAAGGAGTCAGGAGGAGAAGTGCCCATAGGGAGACCAAGGTATTTTGTAGGAAGATCAGCAATCCTACACTCCAGGATTCTACTGATTCTTTGTTGTCTTCTCTCTGGAGTGTTGATGAAAAAGACTTCGCTTTTGGTCCAATTGATAAGCTGGCCAGACAGAGAGGCAAACTTGCAAAGATTACTCTTCAAAATTTTAGCTTCAGAGATACTAGAGTCCCCCATGATAATAGTATCATCGACAAATTGTTGATGAGAACAAATCAAATCTACAAAGGACGGGTGAAGGCCCTTAAAGGATCCTTGCAGCACCAAATCATCCATACTCCTTCCAAAGCATTCTGCCATAATAATAAAGAGGATAGGGGAAATAGGATCCCCTTGCCTCAGACCTCTGAAATCCTACTCCCTAAGTTCATCTTAAGGGGGTGTTAGAGTAATCTTTTATTAGATAATAATTATTTATTTAATTATTAGTCTATTATACTCGATGCTTAAGCTAAACTTAGGAATCTTTTAATTCTTTACCTAGGTTTTTCTCCTTTAGGGTTTCGAGTATCCTTTTATAAGGATTCTCTCTTTGTATTTTCATAACAACTGTAATTATTGAATTGCATTCTTGTTGCACAATCAATATGACTCCTCTTTTCTGGATCTCTGAATTCTGGCCTCCATACCTTTTTTTTTCTCTCCTTCTGTGACAGGTTTGCATGTAAGTGATCTTTGGGAGTTGTAGAGTTGATTTTTCCTCAACTCCAATAGTTATCATAACATGTCAATATGTTGTAAATATATCTATAATGCACTACAACTATCATTACATCGTTATCATATGTTAATCAAAATATAATGCTACACCACAATACGAAAAACTTATCACATTTCATTGCATTACACTACAAATAAGACTATGCAGATAAAATATTATCTTAGAGATCCTCTTAGGTGAATATCACCTAGATCCCAATAGAATCTTCATGATACAATATAGCAGGTGGATATATGGTCAACACTAATAGCTTTGAAGAAAAATGCATACACCCATACACATGTATTCATAAAGTATCAATTTATAAACATAAGAAATATTACTTGGCAATGTGAATACTAATGCAAAACATTACATTTATTATGTTTTTCCTTTCTCGCTCATTTCAAATACCCATTATAAAATGTGGCTAGCAAGAAAGTAGAAAGCTAGATCATATTATACCACTACATCTCTCCTTCTCTTCCCAACTCCCTACTATGGTGATGACATTTCAAGAATCTCTTGCTACTTGTTAACATCAGTGGCTTGGGAAAGCATGTACTATATATACATGTACATACAACATACTACAAAAATATAATGCACCAGAAAATACTAAATTCATTTTATTTAATCCCACCAATTTTCTCACTAGACAAACCTAAAGAGTTAATCCCTAGCTTACATCATTTACATGTTATTCATGAGAATAAATTGAATGATTAACATGTGGACTAGTTACATCTACCTATAGATCACTCTTCATAACTTTTGTCATGCCTATAAATCTTGATAAACTAGAAAATATCTATTCATGTAGGATTTTAGTTTTAATGTACATTTTGAGTTGAATAGGCTGATCTAGATGTTATATAAAGAGTGGTTTCATCCATATATGTCCCCATATGTCTTAACACAACTCTATTTGTGATGTTATAGTCCATGGTACTCATATTACTCAAAGTTTGTACATTTTTTATGGATCAAGGAAATATTGTTATTCTCCTAATCATGTATCCTATAATCTCTCATATCCTAATCAATTTATGATTCACATTTTAGGTAAGACATAAGTCTAACCTAGTAATATTTTTTTATGTTGGTAGTTGTACAATTTTGTTGCATAATTAAATAAATATCTAAGACTTCCTAATATAATGGAGCATAAAAAGTAATTTTTAACATTAATCAAATATTTAGTTATTCCTTTTTCTATTTCTTCTAATCTAAAAGACATCTGGGAGTAGTTGTACTTAAAAGTGGAGAAAAAAATTAGAAATGGAACTCATTTGTTGTCCTTAGCTGGGAGGATCCAAGTGGTACAAAAGGTTCTTGCATCTCATATTGTCTACTTTTCCTCTACTTGGTTGTTTTCTAGCTATCACTTCAATAAATTATAAAAGATCTCAAGGGAATTCCTATTGTTAGATAGTATAAATAAAGGAAAAATGCATGTAGTCAATTAGAAATAGTGTTTCCTACCCAAGAACTTGGGTAGATTGGGTCTTAAAGACCTAATGATTCATGGAATTGATTTACTAGTAAAATGGCTCATCAAGTCCTAAAATGGAAATGAGACCTTGGAAGGTGTTGGTTAGAAATAATTTATCCCTATCTAATCCTAAAAGAGGTAAAAATTGGGGGACATTATATTATTAGGATATTCTATTGGGCAAGTTTTATATAAAATCCTTTGGGTCACCTATTTTTACTAGCCTATGGAAGGATTGGATAAATGTATCGAATTTGTTACAAAACAATCAAGTTGTATCTCATTCTAAAAAAACTATATTATGCATATATCTATATGGTGAAATTTAACATGGAAGGATAAACCTTTGGCCTTAACACAAGGTTGTTCTACTAAGGTATGGGCAAAAAAGGGTATTAATAACTTCCAATACATTCTAAATGGTAGAGATCTAATCAATTGGAATCAAATTAACTTATTAAATTCGACCTTCTTGAGACTCAATGAAGGACATTCTTTGTATTGTGTTAATCTTTATGGTGGTCACCTAATCTTACATTGAATGATGAATCTAATGTTCTCAACACTATTTATTGAAAAGACGGTTCTACTTTTGATAGTAAAGCTCTACTTTTTTCTTGCTAATACGAGGGGTGTACCTGATTGGATTAATAAATATTGACACTTAAATTGGTTTGAAAATATTTGGTCTGTTAGACTTGGGCATATGTGGTATAAATCTATGGAGGACAAAAAGGCTAGCTTTAGATGGTTGTTCTTGCTTAAAAAAACTATCGTTGGCCATGAACTTACTCTACTTGGATTGCTTGCTAGAAATTTTGACTTTTGTAATGCTTTTGAGTCTTTTGAGCACCTACTCTTTGAATGCCATTTTGTTGGAACCTTGTGGTCTTTAGTTTTGGGCAACTATCTTTAAGTAAAGATGTTTTGATTGGAATTAAATTTTTGCTAGTTATTTTAAAGCCTTTTCTACTGAATTAAATGTCTTTTGGTTCATTTTGACTAATGAAATTATGTGGACTATGTTAGGTACGATTGTTGTTGCACCAAAAGGTTGACCTATCAATGCCCGTTACAACCACCAGACACATAGAATCCACAGGAGATGGTTAGGCCATATCACAAACCCACTGCTTGTGTTGCACAGAGACCAAAGGTGCACACCTTGCAACAATCCCCCCTTAGTGCAAGTGGGATTTTAACCCGCGACCCCTTGGTCTCTGTGTAGCACAAGTAGTGGGTTTGTGACATGGCTTAACTTCCTCCCATAGATTCTATGTGTCTAGTACAATTGTCGTTGCACCAAAAGATCAAACTATCAATGTTCGCTACAACCACCAAACACATAGAATCCACAGGGGGTGGTTAACCCACGTTGCAAACCCACTACTTGTGTTGCACAAAGACCAAGGTTGCACACCTTGCAACAGACTATCTAGAAGAAGAGGAATGATGAAGTTTTCTAAGGAAAAATAAGATGCCTTATTGAGTTCCACAGTGAACTCACCTTTCTTAATATTGCTTTGCAAGTGTTTAATGTAATAGAGGTCCCTAAAGAAAGATTTATGATTCTTCTCAAAGAGGGTCTTTTAGTTGTGTATGTAGCATCCTAAATTGTACTTCCTTACAATTTGGTCCACATTTGGGCTCTCATATTAGTGTTCATGTCCCAAAGACAAACTATGACCTAATTATGTTCAAACCATGCAATTCTAGCCTCCTTTTCTCTTTACACATCACATGGCCCTTTTGTTTTGGCCCTAAAATGGGGTAGGACCAAGGCGTGGTGCCATGGTCCTCATTGGGACCAAGGTGTAGTGCATTAGTCCTCTCAAATAGGACCTTAATTTGGCCCCTCCTAATGGTCACAATGAGTTGGCGAGAATGTGATCTTCATGTCGGCCTATGTCGTAAAACTAAGATGTTTTTGACTGGCAATTATAAAAGGAGGTCCATCCCTCTCATTTCATCACCATAGAATAATAGAGAATCATAGAGTATTCAATCAATCTGTATTCAAGCAATCTATAATTCCAACATTGAAGCCTTCAACATCAAGTATTTCAAGAGATCTTCAAGGCTGTATATTTTTCATTTATCTATTGTGGAGTAGCATTATATCATTCATATGCAAGCATGTGTGTGTGATTAAGCTTTTGTCATGTTCATGCCATTTCATAAAAAAAATGTGATTACATTTAAGAAGAAAAGCATTATTATCAATCATTGCATATATGAGGTATATCTTTCTTGGTAAACTTATAAGGCACTGAGAGGGGGGTGAATCAGTGCAAGCAAAAACCACAACACAAATTTGATCACCACTTTTAATAACTTAAAGCTTAATAAACATAAAAGAAATATCACCACATAAGATAACACCCAATATATCAAGCTCCACATAACACAAATATTTATATGTGGAAACCCAAAAGGGAAAAACCACGGTGGGAGTTAATACCCACAAGATCCACTATCTACAGAATATAAATCTTTGACCTATTAAGGTCTTACAAATATGCCCGGTTAGGAGAAGATCCTATTAGGAGTCACTCGGTTATGGGATTTACCTCAGCCCTATTAAAATCTTTTCCCTATTAGGAGCAACCTCACAAGAGGATTTAGACTCAATTAATGAGCTACCCTATTAAGGATTTACAATTTCAGGCCTGTTAGGACCTACCCGATTAAGGGATTCGACTACTGCAACTATTAGGAAAACAACAGTAAAATGATCTACATGTAGCACCTCTTTGCTTGATAAGATCCACTTTAGTTATGCTCAATAAATCAACAACACATCCATACAAAGCTTCTCAGATTACTGCACAATCAAACTCTCAATATTCACCTTCGATCTCATCCTTCATCTCATAACTCATCACACTTTTTATAAGCATCAGCTTAGTCGGCTACTAACCTTAGAACAATTTCCTAGGTTTAATGAATCTAGTCAATCTTGCACTACACGCTTTACTTATGTCAGCCACCGACATAACAAATTAAAAATAAAACATAATCGTTACCGGTTTACTGATCTTATTGACTTTGTTCTACTGGTTATTTGTTCTTCATGATTGACTTCTCTGTACAACATATCTCGCTCATCCTATTGAATCTATCCATGCGGTGTGAAACATAGCTACCTGATACAATCTCCAACACTCTTGCAAAACTGCATCACCTAACTCTTCATTGATCACACATATTAGTTGCTTGAATACAACTCTATTCATGTTTACCGGTTGAAGTCCTATTACCGGTTAACTGGTAAATTGTCTCCTCTACCGATTATGCTTTATCGGCTGGTCTAAAAGACTTAGATAATTATCAAAACATAGTTGCCATCAATAACAACATAAAACAAATCATCAATCAACCTATTACATCAAAACATCATCATCAAGCCAACAATGTCCCCCTTTGGCATTGATGGCAACACTTAGGAAAATTTTTGTCTAAGTGTGCAATATAAAAATTGACTCAACTCATGACACAAACTCCCCTTTAGCAATTGCATGCTATTACAAAATTTACAAACATATATATACTACTACTCCCCATTACAATTCAAAATTTTGACTTCACTACTACTTCCCCTTTGACATTAATGGCAAAGGTAAGTAAATACATGAAAGATAAATGCACTATACAACAAAAAATTGCATTATCATATATAGATATAAAAGTTCAAAATGTTTTACAACGCCATCTTAGAAAATGCATCTCTAAAATGAGACTTTAACTGCTTCAAATCATTGTGCCAAGTTTCCAAAAGAGTGTCGGTTATCTCAACATGTGTCCTTAGCTGGCAAGCTAGCTCCTCCATGGCATCAATTATACTCATCTCAGGTGTAGCTAGAATAGCTTCAATTTCCTTGTAACCTCTGCAAAATTTCAACCCTAGGGATCAAAAGTGTCTAGAGTTCCTGTAGTGACTTAGTCCTTTTGACCTGTTCATCCTCATAAGATTTTAGCTTATGTTAGTAGAATCATTTAGGGGGCTAAATGATTCACTTAGAAATTCGAGGTCATTTTCAGCTTCTTGTTTCCTTTTTATCAGATCATCACAAAATAATTGTTGCAAAGTATTTTACCTCCGGTTATAATTGCATCTTTAATATGACATTTATTAATCGTCAGAGCAACTTTGTCTTTATCAATATCATTCATCAACTGCTCTATTCTCTTTTCCTTGTATTCCTTTTCCACGTTCAAAAATGTTGCGTCTTCAAAACTTTTCATCTGTTCACCAACATCAACAACCAATTGACCTAACTTATCAATCGGTATAGACAATCTACTTGTGTCTGTCTCCGGTAACAGACTAGACAAAATCTCAACTGCACATTGTATTGAGTGATCTTCCTTTTGTTGTTCTTTCATTCTTTTCTTCTTAGATCTAGATTGCATAGTAGTTGCAATCTCCATTAGTTTTGTTGAACTCAATGCATCCATATCGATGGGTCCTTGAATACTTAGTGCATCATCATCCTCATTATCATCAATTTTTTTCTTAGAGGTAAATGATACCTGGGTGTCACTTTAGGTTCTATTTTTACTTCTTCCTCTTATTTCTTCTCTTATGTCTTCTCCTTGTCTTTTACCGGTGGTTTCTGTGTAGCAATAGTTTCAGTGATTACCGGTGGCTCTTGCTCAGTCTTCTTTTCTTCTCCTCTCTTTAGTTCCCGTTCCTATTGTTTAGTCATGTAAACACCTTCATCCTATATATCATCAGTGTGATATTTCTTTTCCTCCTCATTCCCGGTTACCATAACTTTTGTATCATCGTCTGGAATCATAACAATTTCAGTTTGTACAATTACCGGTTCTGTCTTTTCTTCTTCATCTGTCAGTTTGTTTCCCATAACAATCTCATTAGGTGTAAAATCACTAATATCAACATTATCTGGAATATCTTCTATCTTAAACTTCTCTGGCTGCTCTTTTTCCTCATCAGGTATCAAACCGAGTAACTTCTTCAATGTCTACTCAATTTCCATATGAACAGATTGAGTCTCACCAATTAACAGTATTGTCAACCTTTTCTTAGATCTAAAAGATGATTTAGCCTTTACAAGAATTTCATCTATCTCCTCCTTTGTGGCTTCAGGTTGCAAGTTTTTAAGAATAAATTCAATAAATTCTCTATCCTATTTCATGGCTGCCTACCATCTAGCATCAAGCTTATCATACAAAGAATTTGGAATCTTCCCTTGCAATTCAATTAGGGCTTTACTATATTTATTCATCATAAAAATAACTGTATCCTCTATCTGCCTTTGTTCATCCTCACTAAACTTATCATACAGTTTATCCAAACCCTTAAGAACACCATATTCCTTAATATGCATTAACATCTTTTCAAAAACTGTAAGCTTATTTACCGGTTTCTAGATGGATTTGACATTAGATGCTCCTACAACCTTTGAATTTTTACCATTGGCTCTCAAGGATTTCTTCTCACCTTCTGATTTAGTTTCTTCTTCATCATCAGCTCTCAGTTTATTTGCTTGCTCCTTTTTCCTCTTCCTGTAAACTTCTTTCACCTTGGGTGCTTTAGGTGTAGGGGCTCAAGGACTTTACCTTTTCTCTTGAACTGTATCTTAGAAGGTTTCTCCTTCTTTGCCTCTGCAGGTTTCTCCTTCTTTGCCTCAACACTTCTTGTCTACATACCTGTGTTGGTACTAGTTTGGGCACTAGATGTACCTGCTTGTTTAGGTTCATATTTTTCTCTAGCTTCTACAATTGCCTCCTTAGTAAATACTTGTTGGTCAGCAAACTGTTCAACTTCCTTTCTAACTTTCTTAGCAATTACTGGTCTGGCAAGCTCAAAATGTACTAGTAAAGATTTCTCTTTATAAGTACCAAACCTTTCTGCAGTAGTATCTATTGGTTGTACAAGAAAGTGTTATGCATATGCAACCAAAAGATCTTCTTCAACTTCATATCCCATAGACATCACCCAAGTTATCCTAGGATCAACAACCTCCATCTAACATGAATCTGTGTCAATCAAAAAATAGATGGTATTCTCATATCTACTAACAACCTATGACGGTATGCTCTCTCTTGCATGCATTTTTTTTGAAAATATTTGAAATAACCCCAAGCAATCTTACCAAAATCATTACCCAAGATCCTTATATATTTCTTCATCTGTAACAATGACGATGTGTCCTTAGACCACTGAACATCATCGATACCTAGAAAGAAATTCTAAAAATAGAAGAACAATCCAATAATTAGTTGTCCATATTTAAACTTTAGTCTTTTGTCTTTCTTGATGGATTCAAGATTGAGCACCAACTGAATTCTCAATTCCTCAAACAAATCATAATCAACATTTTCCTTGGTCATTCAGTAAGTTGTATGAATAGCTACAGTAGGGATGTTGTTCATCCTGCTAGAATGATATACCTAGTATCCTATGACCATTGAAGTAAATTTGACTGCGGGTTCATCAATCTCATTAACTATCATAGCTCTTCCATCTCATCATGACTTGGTCAACTTCTCAACATCATTCTTAGGAACCAATCTCAGTACTAGAACTTCAACAATGAAACACAATCCAGTTACTACATGAATCACTTTCTTGGTGATCTTATATGGTCGATCAAGCCACATAAACTGGTCATGCACATGACTCAAAACATATCTCACAAGATCATCATCAAAATCATCAATAGAATTTACTGCATGGTGAAAACCTTTATCGGTAACACTCTTAAACTATTCCTTCAGCAATCCATTCTTGTCACACATTATCCTATATTGATGAAATATAGCAAAAATTCCAAGATCTTTGAACTTACAGTGAATGTATGATCTAATATCCTCTACATGCAAAACTCCATATGGGACTCCAGATAGGGCTCTGACTGGATTGGTTGCAATGGATTTAAAAGGCTACCTCTTAAACTCTAGACGAGGCCTGACTGTAACATCTACTAGATGTGGTGCATCCATCTTCAGAAATTCAAACTTAAAAATAGATAACAACATTTGTTGGATAAATACCTTTCAACGCTTCCACAACTAGGGTTTCAACACTAAGAATGCACTTTCACTGATTATCGATCGTAGATCACTCCAAATCTTCTATTAATCTGATCAAATGTTGCTCACACAAGCTCTTCTCTTCTCTTTTCACTCTTCAGGTGCTCTCAAGAATGCAAAGTGACAAATGATATTCAAAAAGTCCTTTTATTTGCACTACCATATTAAAGGCAATTCCCGATTGTATAAACAAACAAACCCTAAAACACCATTCAATATACTAGAGGTTCTCATATCACATCAAACCTACCGATTTGATCATAAAATCACTTCACAATATCATAATGCATCAAGATATGCAGATTTATCTTATCACATACCATATAGGGGGTCCGAAAATGGATCTGACATTAAGCTCCCCCTAAGCCTTTTAATAGCTTAGTTTGTCGGTGATGAGTTCTCCACACTAGGTGAAGAATTAGGATCTTTCAATGGTTTGTCTTCACCTTTCTCATCGCTCTTGTTTTTCCAAATCTTGTTTATCTCTTCTTTTGTCTCTTCCGCATCAACTTTCTTCTTCCCTTTTTGGACAACAAATTGATTTACTCGTTCACTCATATTAGCTCTGCAAAACTTTGCAAGGTTTCTTGGTTGGCGACAATGAAAACATGCCATACCAGATGCTCTCCAGGGTCCAGCATTTCCTCTAGCAGTCCTTCTTCTGCAATTCATAGATCCATGACCATAGTTATCACAGATTGTGCAAATCACATTCATTCTCTTTTCCATCTCATAGGGACTAGATTGGTTAGCATAGGATCTCTGCCAATTTTCATTTCTTTGGTCATTAAAATTTCTTTGCCAATCTCCACTAGATCTATGATTCATGTGGGGTGTCAGATTATTTGCTCCATACCTGCATTCAACAACTTTATGCCCAAACATGTTGCAAGTGTAAAAATAACCATTAAAGGTTCTAGGTTTGTATCCTTGATAAGCATTAGGTCTATAACCATTAACAACATTGGATCTACAAACATTAGCAGTATGTCCTAGCTTATGACAATTAAATCATACTAGTTTGTAGGGTTTCTTACCGGTGGATTTCTGGATCTTAGGTGCATATTTACCTTCTTCAATGTTGTCCTTTATACCGGAAGGCTCACCTTTCTCAAAGGCAGTGTATTCCAAGCCATGTGTATCTCCATTCTGCCTTTGTGATTGGATCTGTTCATCAAGCATAGTAGAGCTCTTGTTAAACTTTGCAAGTGTTTCATTAGCATCAGCAAGTTCCTTTGTTATATCTTCATTCTTTTTCATCAGTTTTTCTCTTAGAGACATTGCCATGTCTAGATCAGCCTTTATTTCTTCTTTTTCTTCTTGTTCCTCATGAAGATGATGATACATGGTTCCAACCTCTTGGTTTAGCTTAAAGATCTCATGTTCTTTTTCTCTGATCTTGTCTTGAGTTGTCCTCCTTGCTTCAAGTTCTTGACTCATCCTGATGGTTAGGGATTCCAACTCTCTCCTCAAGTTTGCCTTCTCATCATTCAGTTTTTCAACTTCAGTAACCAATGCATCCATGTTTGCTTCATCAGAAGAATTATTTTCAATAAACTCTATCAATTGTTCTACAAGCTCTCTTCTCTTAGCGAGGCTTTAAACTTGCCTTTCAATGTTTCTAGGGATTCTTCAAATTCTGCAAGTTGGTTAGATAGCTCTCTATAACTCATATCCCCCATGATAGCCTTAGGGATCTTTCCCAAGCAGTTAAGCCTTAAGGAAATTAGGCTTTGATACCAATTGATAAACTTATAAGGAAATGAGAGGGGGTGGGGTGTATCAGTGCAAGCAAAAACCACAACACAAATCTGATCACCACTTTAAATAACTTAAAGCTCAATAAACATAAAAGAAATATTACCACATAAGATAACACCCAATATATCAAGCTCCACATAACACAAAGATTTATACATGGAAACCCAAAAGGGAAAAACCATGGTGGGAGTTAATGCCCACAAGATTCACTATTTGTAGAATAGAAATCTTTGACTAGTTTTGGTCTTACAATTATGCCCAGTTAGGAGAAGACCCTGTTAAGAGTCACCCAGTTATGGGATTTACTTCAGCCCTATTAAAAACTTTGCCATGTTAGGAGCAACCTCGTAAGAAAATTTAGACTCTATTAATGAGCTACCATTTTATGGGATTTACAATTTTAGGCTTGTTAGGACCTACCCGGTTAAGGGATTTGATTGTTGCAACTGTTAGGAAAACAACAGTAAAATGACCTGCATGTAGCATCTTTGTGCTTGATAAGATCCACTTCAATTCTGCTCAATACATCAACAACACATCCATACAGAGTTTCTCAGATTACTGCACAATCAAACTCTCAATATTTGCCTTTGATCTCATCCTTCGTCTCATAACTCATCACACTTTTCATAAGCATCAACTTAGCTGGCTACTAACCTTGGGATAATTGCCTAGGTTCAATGAATCTAGTCAATCTTGGACTACATGCTTTACTTATGTCTGCCACCAACATAACAACTTAAAAATAAAATATAATCGTTACTGGTTTACCGATCTTAGTGACTTTGTTCTATCGGTTAGTTGTTCTTCATGATTGATTGCTCTGTACAACATAACTCACTCATTCTGTTGAATATGTCATTGCGGTGTGAAACATAGCTACTTGATACAATCTCCAACACTCCTGCAAAACTACATCACCTAACTCTTCATTGATCACTCACACTGGTTGCTTGAATACAACTTTGTTCTTGTTTATTTGTTGAAGTCCTATTGTCGGTTCACTAGTAAAATGTCTCCTCTACTGGTTATGCTTTACCGGTTGGCCTAAAAGACTTAGATGACTATCAAAACATAGTTTCCATCAATGACAACATAAAATAAATCATCAATCAAACTATTACATCAAAACATCATCATCAAACCAACATTTCCATCATTTATTTTAGTATTTGCAACATTTTATTCAAAGTTAATTCCTAAACCGAGGTTTGATTTAGGAAAGTCCCTATTCCCAACTTATTTCCCCTTATTTTTTTGTCTAATTTGGATTAATTTCTTCAAATCGGCTTTAGAAATATCTCAAAATTCAAATTCATGGGTCTTATTTTAATCAAGTTACATAAATTTAGAGGTTTAATTCATAAAATCCCTAATTTATTTTGGTTAATTTGATTTGTGGATTGCTTCATTTTTTACATCAAATTTTTAGATCTCATTTTAAAGAATTCATAATTGCATTTAATAGATCTGTTTTGTTTTTTATTTTACATATGATTGCCTTGCTTTTCACTTATATTTATCAAAATCATGTATTGGACAATGGCTCCTTTCATTTTACATTGTTTCTTTTCATCCATAGCACTTTGGCATATTTTGTTTTTAGAGTTTCAAATTCCTTCCTTTTAATCAATTTGATCTCAAATCTTTCATTTATAGTGCATGTTGTTTTATGATCATATTTTTGGGAAAATGAATTTCATATGTAGACCACCTTAAAGCTTTTGTGGATCTCAATTCTAGAGATGCTAATGAAAAACCTAATACTTGTACCTCTCCTAGGGTATGTAATGCTCGCCAAAATACCCTAGAGAAATACAGCTAAGTAACATACAACTAGAGACAATAATTTTTTTAATTTTTTTTAACATCTACTAACACAACACATTAAACTACCATTACCCAAAATCATTATTTAACATCTATAAGATTACACAAATTATCATTAACATTTACATAACATCATAATTATGCAAGCGAAACACAATACACCATATACCATTCCCTAGAGTACTTCAACGCCATCACACAAATAATTCTAACACATAAACACATCTTCATCTATGATACCATTTAACATCATTTAAATTCATTTCCTAATCAATTACTTTCCTTCTTAACATGAGAATCTGTAAAGCGGAAAAATCGTGATCGAACACTAGTTGCTCTCCCCTCTTCCGACTCCGAGGAGAGAGAAGGGAGGTTCGCTAGGATTCGATGGTTTTTCACTTAGGGGAGAGACTTTACATTCAAAAGAGGGGTTGAAACTCATAAGATCCAATCCCACGCAATGCAAGATTGGATGCTAAATGAATTTCAAGGGTTAGGAAAGCAAGGCTACCCTCTTTTGTAAAGAATGTTGTTAAGGAAATTAAGCTAAGCATGCATAGAAAGTCATAAAGATTCGCTTATAAACTGAGTTCGGGTTATAGGATGAAGCTGGGGACCTGGAATTAGCAGTAAAATGTCGATACGGCGCTGTCCTGCAAATTTGAGCAAAATTTGTCAGGACGATGGCGCTCGGCGCCACGGTCCTCCGAAAAATCCGCGAAACGAAGGGGGATCTGTTCGTCTCTGCACAAGGATTCCAGATCTTCAATTTCAGCCGCGTACCTGCAACCTACACACAGAAAAGTGAAGACGATTGGGGGGTTAGGGATTGGGGGTTTGCCTTTAGGTCAAACCCTAGTTTTGGAATTAACCAAGAAATGAGCAAGAGCTGTAAATGTAAATGACTGTAAAACAAGTACTAATACCTTGTTCTAAGGATGTTTGTATCCTTATGTGCAAAGGTTTAGATGTTGTATGTTGTATGTTGTATGTTGTAGCATATAGTATGTGATCTCCTCTTCAATGGTTGAATCCTTGTCTTGAATGCAACACTTAGCCTTGAATGGAGACTTGAAATGATCAATTGCTTGAAAGAATGCTTGAATGCTTGAATGCTTGAGTATAATTTCCATGCTTTTTCCATCCTATCGAATGAAAGAGGAAAATGTCATTTATATACTTGTCATTTAGGGCTGATAGACTGATTTTCCCGACCTTAGGCCGACCAGGGAAAGTTAATTTCCAAATTGCAAACAAAAAGACCCAAGCCCCTTAGGAGACCGGGCCCAAAATAGGACCCAGGGACCAGGGCGCTGGGCGCCCTGGTCCTGAGGGACCAGGGCACTAGGCGCTCTGGTCCCACCTCCCGGGACAGCAGGGTGCAAGGAGGTTCAGGCCAGGGTGCTTGAAAAATGCAGTTTTCAGTGTCGTGAGCAAGTTTCAGGGTCTCCATTCAGGTTGCATGTTGCGTCGCCATCGTGAAGACCGAAATGCAGTCGAAATTGCAAGTGTCACAATTTTAGGATGCTACATTTAGCCCCCACTTTAGCGGGAGTATGTATGCTCATACTTCCGGTAAAGTACAAGGAAACAACATTGAAAGACTTTCACCACATCAAGGAGGCAAGATACACCGAGCCCCCAGTGGACTAAGGATCTTACGACTTCGATTGACAAAGTAAAAGGGAAGATCACGAGGAAGAACCATGACTGTCAGTAGTAAGGTTCTCTCACTATGAGTCATGCAAGAAAGATATCAAAAATTTTCAAGGCAAGGTTAAATTTACCAAGAAATTTTCAAGTATCTTGAAAAGATATGAACAGGATGTATGCCCCCCTATGTTAAAGCGATCGCACACGCCTCACCGGGGGTGATTGTTTTAACATAGTGATACATATAAGAAATGAAAAAGGAGCACGTTATCGCAAGGATTTAGCCCCCAAGTGTGAGATAAACCCAAGGATAATAGACACAAAACACAAAGCACGAGGTGACTTCGCTTTCCTCGGGGTCAGTATGTTGTATGATAATTCATGTATATATATCATATGTATGTATGCATAATTGTTCTTCATTCCCCAATCAAGGAAGGTCACCTAGAAGAAGGGAACACATGTGTCTTTTGAGTCAACATGAGAGAGATCGAGAGATCTCAATGCTTTGCATCGTCCTCAAGTAGACAACACCAAGGACAACAAATAGAAGAATGAGAATAACATATAGAAGAAGTAACAAAAGAGAGGGGGAGAGAGTCTACTATGCTAATGTAACTAGTCTAGCACGTCATCTACCCCCCGATCTTGCTGATCAATGTTTCGGGAAGGCAGGGAACACGCTAGAGGAGGAACATCCAACACAGCAGATGGAGCTATCACAAGATCCAAACAAGGGCTATGTTCATGTTCCGAGCCACATTGTTCTTGTCTAGGAGCTAGGATAAGTGCTTTAGAAAATTCGTTAGATAAATGGTTATCAACATCAACAAGTTCATATTCACTATCAGAAGCAAGAGGAGTAACATTTTCATCTATATCATCATCAAGATTTATAAAAATAGGATCTTTAACTCGCACAGGATCAAGACCATCATGCATCTTATGTTTAGGAGATTTAGGCTCAATGTCCGGCTGAGGAGAAAATGGAATAATGCTTGTTGAAGGTGTTTTTGGAGATTGCGAAGTTTGAGCTCTAAGACGACGCTTTCGCCGGTGTTCACGTGCAGAACGATTTCGTCTAGTCTTAGTAGGAAGTTGCGAAGACTGAGGAGGAGGAATGTTCTCATCCTTAGCACTTGGGTGTTTAGGTTGTGGTCTCTTAGGCTGGATAATAGGAGAAGAAGAAGGTCTCTTCTCTCTATAAAAAGAAGGAGGAGGAACTGCTCCATACAAAGGAGGAATTTTTGGTTTAGGGAGAAGACCAAGTCCATCATGACGAGGAGGTATAGGTCTACTCTTAGGAAGTTTATTAGGTATAGACATAGTCACATCCATAGGGATGGGTTGGGAATCTTCTTGAGGAAAGACATTAGTTTTATCTTTCGAAGGAAGAACTTCCTTCTCAAGAATGATAGGAATGTCAAGTTTAGGTGTTCTAGGTTCACTTAGAGATAGGATCATATCTGTTTTCCACTTTTGATAAGATTTGAAAAGTGGATCACTTCACGGAGGAAGAGATTGGAATTGTTTAGGCCAAAAGTAATCAAGAGGAACACTAGAGGTTCTTTCAGCTGGTTTAAAGAGACTATGATTGACAGTAACAACTTCACCATTGTGGGGAAATTTCAAACACTTATGAATAGGAGAAGCAATAGCTTTCATGGAAGATAGCCAAGGATAGCCAAGCTTCACACGAAATTGTTCGGAAGATGGAATAACAGCAAAGTTCACATCAAGAGATTTGTGATGGACCTCAATAGGCAATGTAATAGAACCAATTGCAGGAGAAGAAAATGCATCAAATAATTTCACAATCACATCTGTTTTGTCATAGATCACTTGATTCAATTGCAAAGTAAAAAGAAATTCTTCAGTAATAACATTAACCATGCACGAAGGATCAATAAGCACTCCACGGCAAGGTGTATTCTTAACTTTTGCAACTATGTATAAAGGACCATCAGGTGCCCTGATGGTTTCGCTAGAATCAAATGTGATGGAAGGTTCTTCAGGGATTTCTTGCTGCTCTACAAAGTTAATCACATTCGGGGTCATAGACACAAGACCATCAGATGAAAGAGAAGAATCATTAGCCTCAATCGCATTAGAGGTATGAGAAGGCAAGGGATCAGTGAAAATCTGAAGATTTTGATTAGGAGGAGCTACAGATGTGTTGCCTTTATCATTCACTCCAGAAACAGAGATAGTATTATTATCAATCAAATCTTGAATTTTACCCTTTAAAGAAAAACATTTTTCAGTATCATGCCCTGGCTGACGATGAAATTGACAAAAGGCTTTGTTATCAAAATAAGGTGAAGTAATCTTTGCAGGATCAATTTGTCTTATAGGAGGAAGAGTAAGCACATTTTGTTCCAATAACTTATTCATAATACTATGCAATGATTCATTCAAAGGAGTATACTTTCTTTCTTTCTTGAAAAATTTAGAAATAGGAGGCACACCTGATGCTGCATTCACATTGTTGTTGATGATGTTTTCATTGAATTTGATGGAATCTCTGTTCAGTTTAAACTTCCCAAATGGTTGTTGACTGCTATCACCCTTATCACTCGGAGCCATAGGATGTGATTGTTCCATTTGACTCACAGTCAGTTGATAATTGTGAAGAGTGGCGCACAACTGTTGGAAAGAAGTAAACTCAGAAAACAGAAGTTTGTCTCGAATATCTTTTTGTAAATTAGAAATAAAGATTCTTTGAATATCATTGTCAGGCACTGGAAAAGAAATTTGAGCATACAAATGCTTATATCTACCCATGAAATCAGTCACTTTTTCTTTAACACCTTGTTTACAATGCATTAAATCAATCAAAGTAACTTTAGGACTTATATTGTTTTGAAATTGTTGAATGAAAGCATTTGCAAGTTGTTCAAAAGAAGTAATAGAATAAGAAGGCAACGAGCAATACCATTGTAGGGCTTTGTCTCTTAATGTTCTAGTAAATAGTTTTGCAAGCAACCTTTGGTCATAAGCAAAATCGGTACAAATTGTTTGAAAAGTCTTAACATGTGTTAGAGGATCTCCTTTACCATTATAAAGTTCCAAATGCGGGATTTCAACATGTTTAGGAGGAATAGCTCGGACAATGTCAAGAGAAAGTGGGCTCGCAACATCAAATGTGGGCACACTAAACTTAGATTGATTCATAGAGGCAATTTGTTGCTGTAAAGAAGAAACAGTTTGTGCAAGATTGTTAATGGTCGCTTCAGTCGAAGAGTTCATATTGGATGTGTTAGATTGAGATGGAGGTGTTATGTTATTGAAAGAAGGTAGAGAGTAAGGTGGTGGGACCCTATGATAATTAGTCATAGGAGATGATTGGACAGGAGGAACACTACAAGGAGGAATAGAATGATTAAATGAATTGCCCCCTTGCGTCATGTTCATTTGTGATGATATAATAGGCACACTCATTGAAGGGATGAATGAAGAAATCGGAT
Organism: Cryptomeria japonica; assembly: GCF_030272615.1. NCBI lineage: Eukaryota > Viridiplantae > Streptophyta > Pinopsida > Cupressales > Cupressaceae > Cryptomeria > Cryptomeria japonica. Next base: position 575,230,202 of record NC_081413.1, read on the forward strand.
TGAATGAAGGAATAGGGTTAATTGAAGAAGAGGGATTGCCCCCATGACTGGTGATCACAGGAGGAATGTCTTGTGTAGAAGTAGCCATTATGTTTGATGTAAAAGTAGGTATGCTAGCAATAGAAGTCGTCAAAGGAATAGAATGATTGACTTGTGTAGGAGGTTGTGTATAACCTAAGGTTTCCGCACAACTCTTCATAGGCATCACATTTGAATCCACAATGTGTGCAATACCACGCAAAATATCAATTCCATTCTTATCACTTTGAAGCATACGTTTTAGACCCTCAATTAAAGGAAGAGCTTGACTATCAGGGTATTCTTGAGACATCCATTGTTGAAAATCGTCAAATTGGTTATCCAATTTCGAAAGTTGTTCTTCAGAAACCTCATGGAGAGCTTCTTCATCATTAGGAGGATTAGAGGAATTACCCATGTCCTCGTTAAAAAGGCTATTCAAATTAGGTTCCATCTCCTCAGTAGTTAAACCTTGGAAAGACTTAATTCTACGGCTTCGTCTAACGGGAATAGTGTAAGTAGGGCTTATTGTTGTAAAACTCATGCACTAGAGAAGGAGAGAAAATTTTGAATTTAGAGGTAGCAATTTTCAGTAAGATCAACCAATTTTCTGGATTTAAACTGTTAAATGCAATCACAACAGTCTCCCGAAATTTCAGAAAAAATGTCCGGGACCGTGGCGCTCGGAGTGCAACACGGTCCCTGCAACTTTTTTCGAAATTTGCAGGGATGAAAGGTATGATGTTTTTAGAGCTAATCTGAAAAAATTGAGTGATTTTACGATCTGTAGATAGGCCAAATTAAAGTTGTAATCTCAAAATTGAACCCTATCAAGATTGTCGAAAAATGCAAAATTTGAATTTTGAAAAAGAGAGGGAAACTGAAATTTTGAATTTTATGATTTTAAAGGGAATGTCAAAAGCAATGCAAATTTTGAAATTCAAAAATTGACTCAATTTCACGCAAAATTTAATTTTGAAAGCGGAAATCGAAGTTGTTGTAATTAAGCACTTAATTTCAAAAGTCACAAAATGCAAGAATTTGAATAAAGCACTGAAATTTTTAATGAATGATAACACACTTTTCAGATTTATGATAATAAAAATGCAATTTTGACACAAAATTTTAATTTCAATGACTTTTGAATGATTAGAAGCCTTAGACCAAGCAATCGCAAGACCAACTTTGACTGTAATTTTGAAAGTGTTATAATTGACAAAATCAGCCAAAATTCTGGATTTTAGCAGGAAAATACAGCAAGATCTCGCTCCCGAAATTTTGGAAAAAATGTCGGGGACGATGGCGCTCGGAGTGCAACACGGTCCTCGCAACTTTTTTCCAAATTTTCAGGGATGAAAGATGTTGTGATTTTATTGCGGAATCCAAAGTTACAGCTGATTTGGAGATGTTTTGATTGGTCAAATTGTCGGACAAAGGTTGAATTAAGAGGGTTTCAAAAATTAGGGTTTTGACATTTAACCACTTAATTTTCAGAATTAAAGCACAAATATGAATTGAAAATTTGTAATAGAAAGGCAGATCTGAAACAGGCATTAACATTTAGACATTTCGCAAGTTCAATTACCAAAAAGAAAATTTAGGGTTTTTATGCAATCACCTCTAAAATTTTGCAAAAGATCAAACATGGAAATGTAATCAATTTTTTCAGATCTAAGCATGAAAAATCAGAAAGGATGTTCACGTCGGGTTCACCAAAATGTAAAGCGGAAAAATTGTGATCGAACCCTAGTTGCTCTCCCCTCTTCCGACTCCGAGGAGAGAGAAGGGAGGTTCGCTAGGATTCGATGGTTTTTCACTTAGGGGAGAGACTTTACATTCAAAAGAGGGGTTGAAACTCATAAGATCCAATCCCACGCAATGCAAGATTGGATGCTAAATGAATTTCAAGGGTTAGGAAAGCAAGGCTACCCTCTTTTGTAAAGAATGTTGTTAAGGAAATTAAGCTAAGCATGCATAGAAAGTCATAAAGATTCGCTTATAAACTGAGTTCGGGTTATAGGATGAAGCTGCGGACCTGGAATTAGCAGTAAAATGTCGATACGGCGCTGTCCTGCAAATTTGAGCAAAATTTGTTGGGACGATGGCGCCCGGCGCCACGGTCCTCCGAAAAATCCGCGAAACGAAGGGGGATCTGTTCGTCTCTGCACAAGGATTCCAGATCTTCAATTTCAGCCGCGTACCTGCAACCTACACATAGAAAAGTGAAGATGATTGGGGGGTTAGGGATTGGGGGTTTGCCTTTAGGTCAAACCCCGGTTTTGGAATTAACCAAGAAATGAGCAAGAGTTGTAAATGTAAATGACTGTAAAACAAGTACTAATACCTTGTTCTAAGGATGTTTGTATCCTTATGTGCGAAGGTTTAGATGTTGTATGTTGTATGTTGTATTTTGTAGCATGTAGTATGTGATCTCCTCTTCAATGGTTGAATCCTTGTCTTGAATGCAACACTTAGCCTTGAATGGAGACTTGAAATGATCAATTGCTTGAAAGAATGCTTGAATGCTTGAATGCTTGAGTATAATTTCCATGCTTTTTCCATCCTATCGAATGAAAGAGGAAAATGTCATTTATATACTTGTCATTTAGGGCTGATAGACTGATTTTCCCGACCTTAGGCCGACCAGGGAAAGTTAATTTCCAAATTGCAAACAAAAAGACCCGAGCCCCTTAGGAGACCGGGCCCAAAATAGGACCCAGGGACCAGGGTGCTGGGCGCCATGGTCCTGGGGACCAGGGCGCTGGGTGCCCTGGTCCTGAGGGACTAGGGTGCTGGGCGCTCTGGTCCCACCTCCCGGGACAGCAGGGTGCAAGGAGGTTCAGGCCAGGGTGCTTGAAAAATGCAGTTTTCAGTGTCGTGAGCAAGTTTCAGGGTCTCCATTTAGGTTGCATGTTGCGTCGCCATCGTGAAGACTGAAATGCAGTCGAAATTGCAAGTGTCGCAATTTTAGGACGCTACAAAATCATTATTCAACAATTGCACATCGTATAATATCCCCATTAACCTTTTGATTCATTTTAAAACACCAAACCAAATGTTCCTAATCCCTTCCAAACCATCTAACATATTACTTTCCTTCTTAACATGAGAATCATTATTCAACAATTGCACATCATATAATATCCCCATTATCCTTTTGATTCATTTTAAAACACCAAACCAAATGTTCCTAATCCCTTCCAAACCATCTAACATATCAAGACCATGAATCCTCAATTAGGCATCTTCTAATACAAAGTAGTTCACTTCCTTAAGTATAACCACACATATTACAAGCTACTCATTCCTATCCATATTTTAGAGATATCCATGAACCAAGAATAACACCATTTCCATTAAAACATTCATATAATGCTTACATGCACATCACTCAATTACATGGTTTCTTCCAATCTAGAATTACATACATAATGAATATCCAATTATGACAAAGTCATTTACAATGATTTAAAAAATCATATTCTATTACAATACATCATGATCTCAAACCACTACAAATCCTATTACATATGATTTCCAGATACTATTACATATTCTTCCTTTATAATTATGCCTTCCTCATGATGCAAGATACATAATCTCAATTTCCAATACATAGAATATAATCCAAGAATCCATCTACATGAATAGAAGATATGAATCCACATCCATGCACAAGAGCATCCAACGAAGAACATCCCAATGGAAGAAGGCATCAAACCACCAGACCATGTGGAACCAAAGGAACCACCCCCGTGCTAGGAGATGACACAAGATCCCACACACACTCTAGATCTAGGCTGACACGTAGCAACCAAAGGATAACACTTCACACATTTAAGTGGCTAAAATAAAGATCAACAAAACATAAGACCTCCAGAGGCAACTCACAAAAGCAAGACTCAAGTTACTATGACCTACATGTAAGGAAAGAGTGTCATCACATGCGACAAAATGGGAACCTAGGCACCTATCCCGGCCATACCTGGGTACCTGTCCTGGCTGTCCTAGATGCACATGCATATCCATCTTAACCTTGAAGGAGTAAGGGAGATTAGCTTACCCTTCCCAATCCTATCCCAGATCACTACCACTAGGTAAGGTAGAGGGACCACCAACCATTTCTTATCTTATTAAGATGAACTATTGTACCCAACCCCCAAGAATTATTAATTACATTATCACTTGATTACAAAACAAACTCCCAATGAGATATCTTATCAATCTAGACTCTAGTTAACCAAGTCATCTACTCCTCATGACCCCAATCACTTACTTGGAAGCCCACTCCCCCTAGCATGCACCTAGACCTTAGGGTTACAACATTGCACAACACATAAATGTGGGCTCTCAATACAATCTAACCAAATGACCGAGGTTTAACAATCAATATGAACTCATGTGACATGAATAACATATGTTATTTATCTTATAAACAACATGGAACACTCATCATTCACACAATATTAACAAAATGAGCCCAAAGAATAATAACATTAAGGTATAGAATAATCCATAAAGCCAACATGCAAACAAGAGCCTCCACTACCAAATACATAACAATAAGCAAGAGTAAGGCACACATACATCTTACTCAACCATAAGATAATACAATCCTCAATAGTGGATCACAAACCTCATGTTGGAGCATACTCAAATCATCCTCAACAACAAGGTATTCTCCTTCTTGCTGGAGCTATAACAACATGTACACACAATCCTTAACAGTAAGGCAATATCCCTCTTATCGAAGCCCAAATAATAATGGAACATTTAAATCTGAGAAATACACAGAGCCAAAAACCTCAAGGACATCACAACATGCCTCTGGTAAAAATCCAAAATCATAAAAAATTGATCACAATTAACAAAATTATCAAAAACCCACTAAAAAGACATAATCGCGCATTGGACCGATCTTTTAGTGCATATGACAAATCCTTTAGCACATTTGCTAAATCTTTTAGAGAATTCGTTAAATGTTTTAGAGCATCTAATAAATCTTTCAGAGCATTTGTTAATTCTACTAGAGAATCTATTAATTATTTTAGAGCATCTGTTAATTATTTCATAGCATTTGCTAATTCTTTCAGAGCATTTGTTAATTCTTTTAGAGCATTTGTTAATTCTTTCAGAGCATTTGTTAATTTCTATTGCACATTTGTTAAACAAAATAGCGCATTTTTTTACTTAGCACATATGCCCAGAAAGTCACGACAAACACAAAAATCAACCCAACTTCCCATAAAAATGAAAACTATATAAAATATATTTATCCCAAGATGTCATAAGCACGTTTATATTTATCAAACTATATGATAATTACTCAAATTGCTCCTAGTAGACAATCTTTTCATAGACACGAAGAAAACAAACTTCTAAATTAAAAACAATAGAAGGAAATAGATCTCTAACTTGGAAAAATTGAAGTTATGGAAAAAGAATTTGGAGAAGCGCAATCAAACCAAAATCCAACCAAATCAAATCAATCTTTCAAATCTTCAATCATACAAAAAATTCTCCAAAAAGCCAGCAACCTGACAAAACTTAGAAAAATATATTATATAGAATATTAAGGCCAAAACAGTGAAATAATGTTGGCCAATCAAAATAACAGAATAAAATATATTTCTTACCAACCCTTCTCAAAAACCAGGTAAGAATAATAAAATATTATTAAATCAACTTACCCCAAACTCACAGCCAATAGCAAAACATGGTAGGTAAAGAATATAATATTAATTAACCCAAAAGGATAAATAGTAAATAATAATATAATTGACCAAGGATAAATTAAACGATGGACACAATTAATTATAAAAGCCCATTTGTAAAATAACCAAGGGTGTATAAATAAATACCCAAATTAATAAATAATAAATATCCAATAGTCATTAAATCAATAAATAAATAATCAACAATATAAAACTTATTAAATATAAATCCCAATATTAATCTCTTGCTAATATTAAATATTAATGTTAACTATTTGTTTAATTTATTATTATAAACTATGTAAATCTATTAATTTAATTTAACATTATTAAACTATATAAATCAATTAATTAATTAATAATTTAATTATTCAATAATCATAACCCTACAAAGCAATCTAACATAGGGTAACTCAAGAAACCACTTGACGCTAAACAACAACTCACACCAAGACTCTAAACTAACAAAGGTAATCAACTTAAACCTAGAGTGCAGAATGGGTTTTTATGTCATCTCTGATCAACTTGCCATTGGGTAAAGACACGCTCAAACTTATGAAGCTAGGTGGAGTTGATGTCTGGTACTTGCAAACCTGTCACCACCAGTACATGTACACCAACATATATAATAACATATATCATAAATGATCAGGCAAGTAAAGAGAATCGCAACATCATGTCATGCTTGCAATGAATGATATGATATTGTCTCTATCACAAACATAGTAGAAGATAGTCACGTCAACCAAGCACTATCAAAATCATCATCATATCCAATATAATCATGAATTAGGGTTAGTACATCATAAGGTACCATCAAATCATCATTAAGTAGACTAAGCTATATCAATATGACATATTGATGCACAAAAGACAAGATGAATCAGGGAGGGGCACTACAAGGTATCTAATGTGAATGAAGAAAAAGCTAATACTCCTATCAATGATCTCTCTAATGGAGAGAAAGCATTGAAGAGCAACATGGCACCATATTCTTCTCATACGCATACTGTAGCACAAGGGGAGCAAGATCAAATTATTGGTGTTTCCATCTCTCTAGATCCTCCTTATACTCCTAGAGCCTATCTTAGCCATCAAAACATTTGTAGAGAAAAATGATGTTATGCATTTCATTAATGATCTATCTCTTAACATAACATTAAGTAAAGATGAGGCCTTAGATGATAAGGATCTTCTTTTTCAATCTACCAAAGAGGATGTGCATGATGAAAGAAAGGAAAATCCTCCTCCACAGGATATTCCTTCTTCATCTACATGTCCCTTCGTCCCTTCTAAACACACTTACACTAAAAAATTCAAAGAAATCTATTACAGTGTTCCTCCACCTTATCAATTAAAAGACTCTTTTAGGAGTGTCTTTAACATAATATCAAAACAAGGTTTTAGAGAACGAGGACTTGGAAAATTTGAACAAGGAATTCGAGTCACTATAAACCCTCCTACGTAAACTAGCATAGAAGGCCTAGGAAATGATCATAAATCTCCTAGAGATTACCTCCTTAGGATTCAAGACTTAAAAGACCACCTTACAAGACAGCAAGTCATATGTGCATCTAAAAGTGCTTCTTCTTCAAAACCTCATTTTTGTTCATATTACCAAACTAATGATCACACTACCAATGATTGTCCTGATTTTCAGAATGCAATGAAAGGACTCATTGATAGTGGCAAAGTTAAAATCATAAATGACAATCCTTCTTCTTCGAACAATTGTAATTCTACATCACAAAAGACAAAGCCTATTCATGTTGATGATCAAGAAAGGTTAGCAACTAGAATCTTTTGGAAACTAAAGTATGACAAGAATGTTGTTTTTCCTTTTGTAAAATTTAGCAAAAAGCATAAAGAAGGTGATGAGCATTGTCTTTTTCATCATAGATATTGTCATTCACTTGGAAAATGTAAAGCATTTAAGGAATTTGTTCAATAATAATTCAATAAGGCTCAAATAAATCTTTCATCTGATATCATTCTCTTTATTGGTGAGAAGGCAGTGCCTTAGTACTCCTTTCACCCTCCATGTTACTCCTCACCTTATGACACAAATATTTAAATTAATTGAGGGCTCTTTGTCATTAGAGGTGATTATTTTTTTCAATTTCAAACATCGTGGGGCATCAACATGGTCAATTCTTGCCTCTATACTTAGGGAAAGAACCTTTTCCTCTTTCTTTGTCTATTTAAAGTATCACTATTCCCTTTAGGGTTGCATTTTTCATATTTTGATATCCTTTCTTGCATGAAAAGGTATGTCTCTTATGACTAATCCCTCCTTGGGGGAATTTGTGATCTTTATTTCTTTCTCTTTTTCTCTTTGAAGATTACCTCTTATGTAGAGTTTTATTTTACATATATTAATGTATTTTCTTGCATTGGATATTTATTCAAGTGAGTATATTGTGCATTCGCATCTACTTTTCCCTTTGTTGAGTGGTGTTTTCATATGATTTGATGTCATTCCTTGTGTGAAGTTGTTGTTTGCTTAAGGATTCTCTCTTATGCAAGAGGTGTATGTCCTTGGCTACAACCTATTTTTCACTTGGCAATGTATATCCTATGATAAACCTACCCCTTCACATTGGGTCAAAAGTGTGTCATCCTTCATCAAGAATCTATTTCACCTAGCAATAGAGGGAAGGTATGTATTCTTGTTCTCCTTCCCTTCTTTTGATAGAAGATGCTATGTTTGTTCAAGAAACTCCTCTTTGAGTTAGATGTATTTTTGAGCAAAGATCTCTTCTCCTCCAAGGATCCTCTTTACACCTTATTGCAAGATATCTCTTATTCAACTATCTTATCCTTGCTTATAAGAGTATCCCCTCTTTAGCTTGGATTTATGACATTGTTGCCTAAAGGATATCTCCTTGGTGTTGAAGGTTGGTATCCTTGTTTTTATCTTCCTTAAGACATCAACATAGGGATATGTTGACATCTTAAGGGGGGGGCACCCATATTGCCCTCTGTGTTCTATATTGTCCCATATTTTGTCATGTCATTTTTTCATGTCTTAAACGGGGTGTTCATTCTTGAAACTGGAGAAAACAAACTCTTATATGAGATGTTTCATGCCCGAAACCAAACACGGTATTTGATATATGTCTTATATGGGGTGCACATTTTTCTAAACCAGAGAAAACAAACTCTTACATAGGATGTCCTTGAAACTAGGCATGTATATGTCCTAAATGGGGTTACACATTCTCAAAACTAGAGAAAATAAACTCTTACACAAGATGTTCCTAAAACCAGACGATTTCCCCTCAAGCATTCACACATTTTCCCCTTGACATTTGCATTTGAATTATATGTCTTAAATAGGTTTAAGCACGCTCGAAACTAGAGGAAACAAACTCTTATGTGAGGTGCTATACACTTGAAACTAGATATCACTTGCACACACTCAAAACGATGAGTGGAACTAGTGAAACATGACTAGACTATTCCTACTCTCCTACCCAACATGGATCACCTATAAAAACATATCTAGGGGAAAGTATCCATTGTCCTTTCTCTTTCATTCTTTTTCTCATGGGTCACCTAGAAAAACACATCTAGCATGTAGTTGTTCTCTCTCTTTCCTTCATCTTATGAACTCATAGATTTGTTATTGATGGTTCATGGATGATGTGTACTTTTTTCTTTTATGTGATCACTTGTGTTCTTGAGATGGCATTTTTTTTAAGAATGATATTAGTGGTTGAGACATTTTGATATTGTGGTCTCTTTGACTAGTTGATTTCAGGTCTTATGTTTTGGTCTTTAGCTCTTGTGTTTTGTGTCTTTTTCCTTTTCATCTGTGTTTGTCTTTTTTATTGTCTTTTTTTGTGTGCCCTTGCATATGTTTGAGTAGTTAAGATCCTAAGATTGGGGGCTTGATCCCTCAAAATTAGTGATGTCTTATACTCCTTCTGATTATGCTCCTCATTGCTCCTCTTCTTCCTTTTTTGTCTACTTTACTATGAGTATTTGCATAGGCTCATACTCCCACAAAAGTGGGGGCTAAATATAGCATCCTAAATTGTACTCCCTTACAATTTGGTTCACATTTGGGCCTTCATCATAGTGTTCATGTCCCAAAGCTAGACTAGGACCTAATTCTGCTCAAATCATGCAATTTTGGACTCCTTTTCTCTTTACACATCACATGGCCCTTTTGATTTGGCCCTAAAATAGGGTAGGAATAGGGTGTGGTGTCATGGTCCTTATTGGGACCAGGGCGTGACACCTTGGTCCTCTCAAATAAGACCTTAATTTGGCCCCTCCTAATGGTCACAATGAGTGGGCGAGAATGTGATCTTCATGTTGGCCTATATCATAAAATTCATATGTTTTTCAAGTAGCAAGTATAAAAGGAGGTCCATCCCTCTCATTTCATCACCACAAAATAATAGAGCATCATAGAACTTACAATCAATCTATATTCAAGCAATCTATCATTCCAAAATTGAAGAATTCATCATCAGGCATTTAAAGAGATCTTCAAAGTTTCATATTCTTCATTTATCTATTGTGGAGCAACATTACATCATTAATATGCAAGCATGTGTGTGTGATTAGGGTTTTGTCATGTTCATGCCATTTCATACAACATATGTGGTTACATTCAAGAAGCAAAGCATCATTATCAATCATTGTACATCTGAGGTATATCTTTCCATCATTTATTTCAGTATTTGCAACATTTCGTTCAAGGTTAATTCCTAAACCAAGGTTTGACTTAGGAAAGCCCCTATTCCCAACTTGTTTCCCCTTATTTATATGCGTAGGAAATGGGTATGGAGCTACGATCTTTAGAATAAGAATTATTTATAGTGACAAATTGATCCCCCATTGGAGTGAAAATTTCAGAGGACCAAGGTGATGGGCACCCCAATCCTGACATTTTAGGAGATCCTTCTAGGAACAGGTTTGAATCTTCTTACATTTCTCAGATCTAGGTTTGTTTCTCAATCCAACGATTATAGCTTGTTGTTTATGCATTTCTACTTTATTGTTAGAATAATTGATGGACAACTGAGAGGGGGGGTGAATCAGTTGTCAATGGATTATATTAATCAAACCACTTAATAACCTTAAACTAGAGCACATAACCATTAAATACCAGAATAGAAAAAACAAATACCGGTAAGCATTAAAACTTAAGAATGAAGAAAAGAATCAATAAAATGCAACCATACCACATAACACCATGATTTGTATGTGGAAAACTCGAAAAGGGAAAAACCAGGGTGGGAAGCCTACCCATAGTCAGATAATACTTATGCCACTAATACATTTAGCTTAAAATTTCGACGGAGAAGGTATATTGTGATCAAACTTGATTTTTTTTTTGAAAAAATGCCCGATTTTGTCGGAATTCCAATGATAATTCAACATTTGGTTTCGACGTAGAAGAAATTGGCAATGACATTAGGGTTTTTTTAGAAAAAGTGACCGCATTCATCGAAATTCCGATGACCGCGTGCATTACTTAAAAAAAAAGAAAAGACCAAGTCATTTCATAAATCCCGCCTCTCATTCATCCCAATATCATTGATCGGTGCCTTTCTGCGAAGGAAGAAGCATCTGAGCCAGCAAAGGCAAAGGCGGAGTCAAGGGCTGGTGGTCAGTGTGGAGGGGAAGTGCCTTAGTCTCGTGCCTATATCTAAGCTCTGGTCTGTCCGCTCTGCGTCTAGTAAGTCCCCGACTATTTGGTTGGTTTTTTAGTATGGTGTTTGGAGTGTATGGTCTATAATGCTATCTGTAGCCCTATAGCTCCCTCCTTTGGCTGGAGTGAGATGACACCAACAACTGAAGTTGACCGAGCTTTAAACCTATACATATACTATTGTTGTCCATAACTAAGAAATAACTACGAAAGCCTAGATGAGTTGTTGTTTCTCAATTTATATGGATATATATGTGTTGGTATTTCCTACTGGTTCTTAGATGTTCCCTAAAGAACAGTCATATCTTCATTAGTTTACTAATTTGAAAGAAATTAGGAAAGGTCTAGTACCAGCTTGTAGAGTCACTATAAAAGTTTTAAAAGAAGATTGTGATTTACCTTCCTCTAAATGTGTTACTAGTATAGGGAGATCCTCTGTCCTCTACTTCCTTGGTCTTCTTGAGACCTATTCATTCTTATAGTATGTAGTTCAGTTAATTCATATATCATACTAAAAACCCCATCTTCATTATTTTCATCATTGATCTTTGAGAACAGATTCAAAAAAGTCATATTGTTTATAGAGATATATGTCCTCTTCTACTACACCCCTCCATGATATTGCATTAGTCATGTAGACTAATTTAACAATTGTGTTCTTACAAGAGCAATTTGAAGTGATGTGGCAAAGCTTATTGCAAATATAGTAGATTATAGTTTTGGATCGAGGCTTGGGATACTTGCACTTGCAAAGGTAAGTGTGTTCGGAGAATGAAAATGATGATGATTAAAGGATCACTTACAAAAAAATGAGTTTGTATTTTTTGTGAGAGTAATTCTTGTGAGTAAAGGGCTAGCAACCAAAGGGGCCAGTTTAAGGAAAGTAAGGATCACGAGACTTGTTTTATTGCTTAGTAAAATTTTGAATATAGTTGTTCTGATTGATGAAATGAATTATTTCAATTTGAGCCATATCAATGAGATGAATCAAAGAACAAGTAGCAATAATTGTTGGTGTAATAGGGATATTACCTAGCTACTTCCACTATTAGGTCATTTTTATGCCTTATCATTTAAGTTTACTTAAGGTATACATAGGATACTTATCACTTTATGTCTCATATCATAAGATTAAGATACTTTCATAATCTTATGATATCCTACATGTCTCATCTTGACCAATATAATCAAGGGGTTCTATTTATAATCTCATTCATTCATATTGTAAACTTGCATTCATTGATAGGAATATAGTTTATTTGTGTCATATTGATCTTCTCATTTTGTTGTGCTTTCAATTAAACCTCTAGATCTTGGGTGGCTATCTCCATAGTCAAATCTTAAAAGATTTACCTTTCTAGATTCTATAAAAGAAATGGTTTTATCAAGAATATCATATCGAATAGCTTCTAAATATTTACATTTGATAACAATATTGTTAGAGCATTTTGCTTTATAGGAAAATAATCTAAACTAGACTTTTTTTTTCAAGCTAAGACAAAACAAAGTAAGGTAGTACAATAATCACTTTCTCTAAATTGAGATTTTTTAGCAAAATTTTCCAAATAAATCTCTAAATTAGTCACATAAACATACTTTTTCACTATCTTCCCCTCCATATAACCCCTTGGATCAAATAAGGGCATAATTCTAAATGCTTTCAAGCTATACATAGTAATATCTTTGTCACATTGTTTTAAGTTTCATATCTCATGGCAGTGGTTACTCTTGTCATATGATTGCTATTGTGTAGATGGGTCCTTGAGCCCTGGTTTAATCCCATTTTTTTTTATCTATATCAAAGATATTCTTGGCATCCTCACTCAATGGCGATCAAGCTCTCCCTACCCAGATTAACCTATCTCTAAATTTGGAAAATGGGTGCAGAAGTTTGAGTATGAGTACTCTTCAGTTATTTGTCATGCTTGTTAAGGATTGAATGAAACAAACTCTTGTTCATGGATCACCTTCTTAGCCTCCTATGGAAGTCATTCTTTGTGTGGTCTACCATGACCATAATCAGGGTCTTAATAAATGTATTAGATACTCTCTATTATCAATAAGAGAGTTATCATAATATAGTCGTGGCGAGTGGTTACAAATAAGATTAGTGGGTCCATAGTTCCCACTTGGTTTGTACTTAGAAACATTATCATTTCTTAGTTGTATGGAAACTACAAATTCATGCATCTAGCCAACAATATACACTAGCTATTATATGATTCCACCAATGAGAAAAGCCTAGTCAATCTTATAGTTTGTGGAATTAGTCATGTCCCTCATATAGAATATCTATGTATGGAGTATTCTTGCCTATAGATTACCTATTATTTTGCTTAATAATGTGATTATTTCACATACATCATAAAAGTGCCCTTCTAATATGTGTGTGCATCAATCTTGAAACCATATTTTTATTAACCAACCAATGATAAGAATTATCTTAAACATGCCTCTATATTTGAATCCCACTAGCTTTGATAATCAACCATAATAACCTTAACAATGCATCAACGCAACATTGCCTGATAAATCATCAATTGCCTTAGGTGAATCTAGCCAAAGCCAACCCATCAAATCCACTAATCTCCCTTGCATCCCAATCATAAAATTTTATGGTTGTTGGAACAATCTTGGGAGATTTAGTTCTTCCTTTGCAAATCAACATACCCTATTTTGGTTTCCCAAATATTTACTAAATAACTTTGAAGATAAATTGGGAAGAGAATCCATCATATAGATATTTCTTTTCAACAGCCTTAGAGGACATTGTTTTGTCTATCATTTATTATAATAGCTAATACCCAATTTTTTTATAAGATAACAAGCAAAACCTCCTCTTCACAAACTATGTTTTCCTTAATAATCCAAAAATGAAAAAAGGAACCCACATAAAAATTACTTACTCCCTACCATGAAGGCAAAAGAACATCCAATTTAAAGATAGATGTACCAAAAGGAAAGAAATATCACCTCAAAATCTGTCTTGAACTTATACATTGAATCTATGCACACGAGAATCCCCTTAATAACTCTCTCACAACTTTCAATGCTAGAAGAATGAGTGTTTTCACAAGACTTTCATACTAAGATATTTATATCAAGATTCACTTGCATAGTTTTAGAGTCAAGCTGACCCATTCTCATGAATAGTTTACATGAACCCCTCATAAGAATGGATCACTTAGTACTCATTTCATCAAAGTGATGCTCATAGTATTATTGAAAAATTGTATTATTGTTCCAAATTTTGTGGATATTTAGTGAATGACATGGAAACAAGCTCATCAGCTGCCTAGAAGAGAGCAATTGGAGAATGGCAGAGGAAAGTGTTTAAGGGTGATAAATAGATAGATAGTATGAAATACAAACAAACAATGTCTGGAGTGTCTGATGTGATGTCTCTAATTTATGTCCGGAGGGTCTAACTGGTTTTGGAGTTCCTGCGAAACCTATTGGGCCACGCTTGGAGGAAATCAATGTGTTCATGCAAGGAGCACCTTTTTTCTATTATGAGAATGATACTTTTGCACCTAGGGATATTTGGAAGTCAATATCCAAAAATTTCTATAGTGTGGAACAAGAGTTGGTGGACTCAAAGTATAATTGTCAGCTTTCAGAAGACCAAGAGGTTATGTACACAATCTCCCAATAGAAGAGCGATTTCAAGAATTACCTCTCCCCCCCATGACTATTCAGGAAGCACTTCCTCAAACAAAGGACTATTGGCCTCCATGGGATCAAAGAAAAAAATTAAAGCATAGACTCTAGACGATGTGGTGGTGTCCTCCGTGAAGAACTCTACACTATAATTGAAAATTCATGAGGGAAACTGCAAGATAGTGAAGAGAAATACAATCTTGAAAAGTGGGAAGAATGGATCTTGGTTTGGGCAGGGCCAAGTTAGGTGGCTCCTCTAGAGGTTAACGAGATAGAAATCATATTAGGATTTGAAAAAGATCACACTCGTGGAACTTCGTGTGCGAGTGATCGATTGCGGTGTTTGGGTAATGCATTCCAAATAGATACAGTTGCATGCCATCAAGACTGTATCTATTTGGAATGCAACTATATCTATTTGGAATGCATTACCTAAACACCGCAATCAATCACTCGCACATGAAGTTCCACAAGTGTGATCTTTTTCAAATCCTAATATGATTTCTATCTCGTCAACCTCTAGAGGAGCCACCTAACTTGGCCCCACCCAAACCAAGATCCATTCTTCCCACTTTTCAAGATTGTATTTCTCTTCACTATCTTGCAATTTCCCTTGTGAATTTTCAATTATAGTGTAGAGTTCTTCACGGAGGACACCACCACATCGTCTAGAGTCTATGCTTTAATTTTTTTCTTTGATCCCATGGAGGCCAATAGTCCTTTGTTTGAGGAAGTGCTTCCTGAATAGTCATTAGGGGGAGAGGTAATTCTTGTGGTCGCTCTTCTATTGGGAGATTGTGTACATAACCTCTTGGTCTTTTGAAAGCTGACAATTATACTTCGAGTCCGCCAACTCTTGTTCCACACTATAGAAATTTTTGGATATTGACTTCCAAATATCCCTAGGTGCAAAAGTATCATTCTCATAATAGAAAAAAGGTGCTCCTTGCATGAACACATTTATTTCCTCCAAGCGTGGCCCAATAGGTTTCCCAGAAACTCCAAAACCAGTTAGACCCTCCGGACATAAATTAGAGACGTCACATCAGACACTCCAAACATTGTTTGTTTGTATTGCATACTATCTATCTATTTATCACCCTTAAAAACTTTCCTCTACCATTCTCCAATTGCTCTCTTATAGGTAGCAGATGAGCTTGTTTCCATGTCATTCAAGATAATGTCTGCTTGCTTTCTTTTAGGAAATTTGCATGCAAGAGACTCTTCAACTTGTATGTTCTGCTTCCATACAGATATAAATTTTAATTCACGCTGAGATAATACTTAAATTAAATAAGCAATTGTAAAGAAAAAATTTAGTCATTCGATGTTACATATTATCTGACGGAAAGGTCCTAGACAATTCTTGGAGAAAGGAAACATCATTGATAATCATTTTTTGCAAATAACACTGAATCAAATAAATTAAAAATGTTTCATGTAATTTTTAAAAGTAGAACTTGTTCAATGCTTTCATGCATCGACAGCAAAGTTGTTCGACCCACATCATCTCTCGTCGTCGGAATTCCGATGGCCACTAATGAAATGCCCGACAAGGATGTTGTGCATCCGATGGCACTCCTTTGTCAGAATTTTATACTTTGGTGTTGGAATTCCGACGACAGCCCGAGATGGCGACGGTATTCGTTCGTGGATTGAGCATGCATGGTGACCGTCAGAAAGGTTGTGGTAATGTCGTAATTGCGACGACCACGAGGATAGTCGGAACTTCCGACACAAAGTTTTCGACGACCATTTTTGTCGGTAGTGCGATGAAATGTGGTCGGAAATCCGATGATTGGCCATCAAAATCTTGACCCAAATGTACTAGTGTGCAGAAAGTATGTGATACAATGAGGGGCCTGCACATGCAGGAAAGCACAGTGCCTAGAGTGTATTGCTCATTACAAAGGAGTCTCACTGACTATAGAGAGGTTAAAACCACCTCAATATAATTGGACAACAATCCAAAAGAATGAACTGCCAATGATAGCATCTACCATGCCTGATTACAGTCCCGGTTAAGCTCAATACCAGAGGACTAAATCCTCTTACAAACCCAATTCGATCTCCAAAGATCGACCAACTTCTCTGCTTGAATGATATTACATTATTCGCACATTACATTCCTTGACCATGACATCTTACAATAACCATGATTCTCTACAATGAGATCTTACATCCTATTTATACAAACCCTAAGGCCTAAACCAATTAGGTCGGTCATCTAAAAGATATTATAATAAGATCATTACATATATCCATATTACAATGATATGCCATGTTGGCTTTAGACCAAAACAACATTAACCAATCCACAAATTATCCCAGTAATGTGTAGAGAAAACGTAACATGATATCGGTCCATAACCTAGATAGGTACTGGACCCAAATAGATTCACCATGCCAAAGCAATGTCTCCAATCAGTCGAAGCACGAACACAGATCATCTCATGCATCCTGAATTCCATCTAGAAGTCGCACCAACACCACTCATGCATCCTATCAAATATTCTCAGTAAAAGCTCTGTCGGTAAAACCTTAAACCTTGCTGGTATGGGCATACTAGAGTGTATGAAAGCATCTAATCATAAAGTCAATATGAACTGACCAAAACATACTCCAGAAGCATCAAACCAAACATAAAACATGTCGATAGTATCCAATTGATAGTCTCTTCTACCGGTAACACAAGTTCTTCTACCAGTAACCAAAATATGTTTGTCGGTGGCAGTAACCAACCATAATAGCTAGTGTTGACATCAATGCAACTCATAATCAATTCCATCATATTGCCAATGGATTTCTAGTACTTTTACCCTAATTTCAGCAATTCAGGTTACAAAAGAGGGTTTATTAATTCACATCAACACCTTCCCCCCAATCCAATCAAAATTCTCAGTACCAATCCTTGTTGGTTTGTGACTAGATCTATTGGATTGGACCCTCTTTTGAATGTAATGGTCTTTAAGTCATAAAATTAGCAATTTACTCCTTCCATGGCGGAAACCCTAATTTTTCACCATTACAATGTATATGACAAAGATTAAGAGAGGCCAGGTCTTTCTGTAAGGAAGAGATAAGTTAAATGAAGAGGAGTTGGTTATGTTGATGGATTATATGAACAAGAAGAACATCACCAATCCTCTAGAGACTAATGAACTAAAGATTAAAAGAGGTAAGAGAACCTACTATTAGCCAACTGTGAAAGATGTTGAGATTGATGATGAGATTGAGCCCTCTCCTACCACTTATGAGTGTGATTATGTTGAAACTAGTTTATATGTTAAAGGGATATAGGAATGAATATTTTCTGTAATATGCAGTCTTTATCTTTTTATATGGAGATTATTAGTTTGGACTAATGGAGCATAACTCCTCATAATGTAACCCATTTTGTACTCTATATATAATATAAAAAATCCATTCCTTGTTAAGATAAATCTCTTTAATATTGTGTTTCTCTAGTTCAAATAATTGACATACTAAGTGTTGGCAATATGTGTTGTCATTGATATCAACCTGATGTCTAATAGTATGTGTTGTCACAAAGGAGATTATTGGAGTATACGATGTGGTCATTTATGTATTATATGGTATGTGTGTGTTGAAGATGTTTGAGAGAACTTGAGGCATTTCAAATTGATTAGAGATATAGAAGACAATCTAGAGGTTTATCTAATAACATTATACTAGTCCAGAGTAGATGGCACATATTGGATCAAATAATTCATTACTTGTTCATATGGTGATGTCATCTTGGTTGATGTCTACATATTTAGGGAGTCAATGGTATGATGTTTGGTTTTAGTTTCATATATGGTTGATTGAGAAAATTTGTCTAACTATAGAACAATTTGTTTCCATGATTATGTATTGGTATTTTGATCCACATTCAATCGCCCTGCATGATTTGGGTGTGCAATTTTGGAATCAAGTTGTGAAGTATGTCGGGTACCATTCTACCAAATTCACAACTTAACCATTTGCATAGAAAAAGATAACATTTTGAACTCTAGGTCATAGTCTATTAGAATAAAGTGTTTCAGTTGTCTCACTCGAATTATCTACATTTTATCATGATGAGTGGTATGACCTTGAAATTTTAGGAAGATGTTGAGGACAATGTATTGGACCAATTAAATGAGTTTTTGGTGTGTTGGTGCTCTGTTGTAAAGAATTTATTATGATGATGACACACAGTCAGTCTAGTTTGCACAATGTTTACTAGTTCGGTGATGATAGTCTTTTACACTACCACTTGGTGATTGATTCCTTTAGGAGATGTTGTAGAAATATTGTATATGGTATCTAGTTCTTTCAACTTGGTTTTCATTTTTTTTTGGTATCTCCCTAATGGTAAAAAGGTTAGCAATTAATAATCTTGGCATTGCCATTGGTATTGAGCCGACTAGGTATGTTCCCTTGATTGTGGTTGATCCTAACCTATTCTAGTCACTTTGAAGGATGTGTTATGACATGTTTAAGGTTTACTTAAGTGATAGGTTGATCTAAAAATTAATTTTGTGGTTGATGCATATGCTTGGATCTGACCTATTTTAGGTTACACGTTTCATTTGTTAGGTCTTATTTAAGCTGACCTAATTGATGTTTTGGATGTTGTGAAGGATATAGATGGAAGGTAAAATCATTTTTGAAGATGTGAGAGTTAATGTGAATTTTTGTAATGTGTGAAATAAATTAGTGATACATCAAATGATTATGAAGTGTGCAAAATCAGTTTGATAGAATACTTGGGCTACAAAGAGGATTGCACTATCAACATTGATTAGACACTTCATCCATAACAATTCACATAATCTTTTGTTGTAATATCAATATAATTTTCTCTAGAGAAGTGCTCTTTAGAATGCAAGTCAATTGTATCTTGCCCTAGGGAAATGTGCCTTAGCCTACAAGTCCCTTCAAGGAGAAATTTGCTTCCTTGGCAATGAGCCTAAAACAAACTTTATAATAACTTGTTTCATATATTGTGAGTTGATCCTCACAATGGTTTTTCCCTCCTTAGGTTTTCCACATAAAAAATCATGGTGTCTTTGTGTTCTGCATGTTGTGTTTTATTCTTTACTTTTGCAGATCTACTTTAAATGTTTAAAATTTAATGAGTAGTTTGATTTATGTTGATTCATCCCCCACTCCTCTCAACATCTAGGTGTGTTCAACGATTAATATTAGAGCAAGGTTCCTAAGGCAACAATCTAACAACTAAGGTAGATCTTGCATTTGCACACAAATTTTTTAACTATAGTGAATGACAAATCTCAAGGAAATGGAACTTGTAGCATGGAATATTGATCTTGCTAATTGCAAGATAGATTTAGAAGGAGAACTTTGATCTTCTCTTGATGATCTAGATAATGCAAGAACTGAAAGTGAAAAGTTGATGCAACCATAACCAGTAAAAACCCTCAAAAAAGTCAACAGACTTATGTAGCAAGAGAGACACAACGAAAGCAATGAGAAAACATAACAAATTCACATAAATAGATCAGATTACAGCCTTAGAACTTCTAGAAATCATCCAGAAATCTTCATATTATCATCAAAGAAAATTCAGTAGTTAACCGGTTACATGTAGGCTTCAAGCCAGATACAATCCAACTGGGACTCTAAGAATCAACCAGATCACAACATGTGAATATTAATCCTTATTCTCAGTTCTACTTCCTCTACCCCCTACAAATGATTACATAACATCATATTTATACCCACCAGAACATATTTGGGTCGGCCTCAAAATATTACATTCACCAGTGCAGGAAAATGAAACATGTAATTAGGTCAGCCCTAAGTTTTAAGAAATATTTCTGTAAAATAACAACCAAATGATGTGGTTCAGTAGGAAGGTTAGCCACATGACAAAGAGCATTGGACAAGACCCAAGATGGATCCACACACCAAGAATCGCGTCGGTAATGAAGGAAAACCAATTGGTAAGCACAAGAACTGTCCCGAGAACCCAAAAACAACCAACCGGAAGTGATAACTGACCAGAGAAGAACCCAAATGAACTATAAATCTAGAATCAACCACATGAAACTGCC
The DNA here is from genome assembly GCF_030272615.1 of Cryptomeria japonica. Classification (NCBI taxonomy): domain Eukaryota; kingdom Viridiplantae; phylum Streptophyta; class Pinopsida; order Cupressales; family Cupressaceae; genus Cryptomeria; species Cryptomeria japonica. Next base: position 575,251,327 of record NC_081413.1, read on the forward strand.
AGGAAATTGTAAACAAGATTTTTCATGAAGAACAAGTAACTACCGGTACATACCGGTAAGAATACTAAAACTCCACAAAGAACTAAACAAGAACAAAACTGAAAGGAAATATTTTTGGTTGATACAAGATTTCTCATCAACCAGGGATGCTCCTGCATCAAAAGTACAAGAACATATTCAATAAGGCTAAAAGGATAATGATCAAGTTGAAGGGCTCAACTTTCAAAAAATGAGGATTGCAAAGACACTTGAGATGGAAAAAGAAGAAATTATCAAACTAAAGGATGAAGGAAGAAGAGTTTGTGGGGATGATCTCAAAAAGAAAAAAAATGATATAATAAATTTGAAGATTCAAGTTGAAGAAGGAAAGAAAGATGCCTTTTGTTTGGAAACCAAACTTCATAATAAAATAATAGAATGTACCAAACTTGAGGCAGGGATTGCAGTTCTGAAAAAGGAATTGAAGGATGCAAAAGAACGACTAGAGAAAATTTTGAAACTCAAAGGAGGTAGCAACATGTTTGATGAGATGCTCAGTTATCAAAAACCATAGAAGAACAAGGGTGGCCTTGGTTTTGAAAAGGGAGAATGTTCTAAAGATAATAAGAAAGGTAAAGAAAAGGTCCAAGACAAATGTAAGGAGAAAAAGGGAGATTAGAATAAATTCTCTCAAGTATGGAACAAGAGGAAGAACTTCAAAGGGTCAATCCCTAATCAAGTTGCTCGAACCATGTACCCTCAACCTTTTAATGAAAATTGTTTTTCTTTCAATAAAATTGGATAAAAAGCTATATAATGTAGGATTAGGATGAACATAAACTCATTTAGACCCTCTAGGCCTCAAAGCTTTAATGATCAGTGTTATGCATGCAACAAATATGGTCATGAGGCAAATGAATAACAAAGTAGAGTGATAAGGAATGGTTTAATGAATGTGCACAATGCTAGGAATACTCAATCTTCTAGTGGCTATTGTTATACATGCAACAAGTTTGGTCATAATGGAAATAACTGCATATCTAATACAAGAAGGAGTGGAAGTGCTCCACAACAAGGCATTCTATGTTATAACTATAACAATTAAGGACATATTGCTAAGTTCTATAGAATAAATAATATCAAGTCTTATGTTCCATGTCAAAAGGTTGATCTAATTCAAATAAAGATGGAGATGGAAAATATGTGGGTAAAGGAGTCAAAAGACAAGAAATATGATGAGGTAGAGGATGGATATGTACCTTAGTAGTATTTCTTAGTAATTTTTGAAACTCCTAAGGTTATAGATGTTATTGATGAACCATGACCAGTTATTTAGAAATGGCCACACAAACCTATCTTAAATGACACAATTGGGACATTTCCCCATGTACTAATCAATGTCATTCATAATGAAGATGTATGAGCTTACATTCATGCCCCCATGGAAGAATAAGATCACATGAAATTGGGAGAGTTAAGGAACAAACATTTGGCAAATAATGAGTGTATGCTAAAATCAAAATATGCTTGTCTAGAAGGAAAGAAATTGGTTGTCTGGAACTATTTTCCCATTATTATGAAAAGGAGATAGTCAAAATCATATTGAGTCGCATACATGAACAAATATTTTGGCTAGATAGACCCTATAAGATAATAAAAGAGGCAATTAGGGATATAAAAGGATTGTGTTCTACTAGAGATATACCTACATTAAAATCAGTAAATAATGATGTGGTTATTAGGTTAACCGAAGAAAAGTTTAACAACATGGTATTGATAATAAATAACATTGTTGATTTGGTTGTTCAATATGCCTATGTCGGGTTCGCCTATAAGATCTACTCCACCAATCAGGAAGGGTCTGCTTTTGTCACTACCATACATATCTATTATCAAATGGTCAAGGAAGGAAAATATTTTAATTTGTGTGAGCTACTAAGACAATAATTAATGGAGAATTTGCAAAAAACCAAGAAAACTAAGTACCCTTTCTAGTATGGATCTTTAATCATTTTCTCAATACTATACTTCATGAGAGTTTCTTGATAAAAGGAATGTGGTTTGGAGAAAAAATGTATCTATTTCTTCACAAATAAGGGATCATGTGCATAGCTTTCTGGATTGGAAAGAAAGTGATAGTGCCTTTTGGGGTCTCTTCAAAAAAATTCAGAAATGAAAATGAGATATAGAATACTAGTTGAAGTTCAGAAAAATAGAAGGAGGTAATCAAATTTCTGGCTAACAAAGACAACTTCTATATGAAGGTTGTTGAGCCTAGAACTTCTTAGATTCCTAAGCTTCCATATGAGCTTTTTGGAGATGAACGGGTTGCATGACGAATTATTAAACAAAAAACCTATAAATCCTAATGTAGAGAGATTTAGAAATTATGAAGGGATTGTCAATAGTCAAAAGTCTGAGAAGATAAAAGATAATGAACTTATTAAGAGCTCTAGCAAGGCATTTGAAATTGTTGCTAATATCCCTCATTCATCAACTACATTATGAATAACTGGAATAACTATCGATCTTCCTACACCTTCCACGACAACATCAACACCACCTAGCTATAAGAGATCTGCTACTGTTACACTAAAACAACTTCAGACATCTACAAAGAAGAAAAAATAAAGAAACAACAAGAAAAAGGAGATAATTTTGAACCTATAAATGTTGAGACTGATAATGAGGAGGAAGAGGAGAAAGAAAAAGGAATCCTTTGTATTAAAAAGAAGAGAAAAGAAAACCAAGGTACATGTACAAGAACATGTGCCTTTGGAGCTAGGCACCATATTTAATGCAATGGATTAACATGGAGTATTAGATCAATTAGTATAATTATATGATAATATTCCTCCAACTAACAAAGCAACAATTGAAAATGTCATAGTGATGTATTTAAACACCTTCAATATGACTCTAAATGAAATACTTGACAAACTTATGGCAAGTCTTATAGAAGTACTAGGTGCTAAGAGACAAAAAGTTGTTCTAAAAGAAGAAAATATGATGACACAAGCACTGAATAAGGTTGGAGCATCTCTTACCCATGAGAAAAGAGTAAAACTTTCACAAATGCAAGGACAAGAGTTTTAAACCAAGAAAATACTAAATAATCTTATGGGGAATGAAGAAAAGACAACTCAATTCCTTTAGGAAATGAAAAAGGCCAATCTAAAAGTTGAAGATGCTCCTGGCATATCCACCCAAGACATTGATATGACAACATTTAATGTTCGTGGGAATGAAATGGGTGTGGAACAAATTGTTCTAGAAAATACTAATAATGTAGAAGAGAGTGTAGTACATAAACGGGATATAGAAAAGGTTGAAGCTAAAAATAACACTATGGATATATGCTAAGTCATCACGTTCGAATTTGAATTTGAGTTCGACAACCATAAAATTTGGAGGAAGTTCGGCAAGGGTAAAAAATTCAATGTTAAATTCGCCTTATATAAAAAAAATATTTAAATATAAGTAATATATTTCGAAATAGTTTAAGATTGAAAAATAGATTTGGAATCATTATAAATAGATTAAAAATAAATTAAAATAATAATCAATTAAATATACCAGATATTAATTTTTAATAAAAAATTAATATAAATTAAAATTATGAAACAATAAATAAATATCCTCCTCACATTAAATAAAGAAAGCATTAATATCCTCCTTACATTAAATTTATTTATTTATTTATTTATAAATAAATGAGGAGGATATTAATCCTTAAATGTAATAATCGATTAGATAAAAATCCAAATTATAAAACAATAAATAAATTTAACCCTCCATACATTAAATGGAAACAATAAATAAATAAAACATTAATGTCAGGAAATCCTAATCAAATGCGAGAGAAAGCATTGCACTACAAACGCGACATAAATAGTTGTAGCTAGATGCGAGAGAAAGCATTGGACTAGAAACACAATAAAAACAATCACAGTTGGATACAAGAGAAAGCATTACACTGCAAACACAATAGAAAGAGTTGCGGTTGGGCATGAAAATAATGACGACTAGTCAAGGGCTCATGATAAAGGAATAGCAAGCTCGAAGAGCTTCAATCGGGATAAAAACAAAATGTGAGACAAAAATTATTTTTTTATGAAAACACATCATCTTTTTTTTCGTACAAATATGATCTGATTTTTTATGAATTTCATAAATGTTTTTGAATTTCGGCAAATTTCAAACCTGAAGGCAGAAATTTGTCGAATGCGGTGACTTAGGATATAGGTGATATGGCAAGAGAAAAAGAAAAAGAAAAAGAAAAGGATAATATAGCAAGTGTTGGTGGTGGAGAGAAAAAGATAGAGAACAACCCTAAGAAGACTCAAGACATTGTTGTAGCATCATAAATTGTATCATATGCAATTTCTTTCTTAGCTAGGCCCTATTTTGGCATGTATGACCTCCCGCCTCTAGTCGCATTCATCATAGTCCATTTCCATATGTTATTTCATCTTCTCCTTCTCATTTTGGACCTCAAATCCTAATTTGAGGCCACCTTGGGGGAAGCATGTTGTCCAAGGTGACCTACTCCCCAATGTTTGGCCCCAAATTCAAATCATGGCATGCGTGGCTAGGTTGAGTGGGAAATATTTACCTGTGTCAGTCTGCTCTGAGTTTTGCACCCCAAAATTCCTAGAAGAGGTATATAAGTAAGATAGCATCCCTCATTTTAGGTAATCACAAACTAGGAACATGAATGAATAGGAGAATATAACAAGGAAGATATTCAACTCAAGTATTCAAGGCATTTCATCCCACCAAATTCATCATTGTGGCAACCTTTAACAACCTTCATGCAAGCATGCCTTTTATGATTTCCTTTTAGGTATTTTGTGGAGTCATACTATTGCATCAAAATTTGTGATCATCTTCAAACAAGCATTTCCACCATCAAGGTATAAGACATTTTCATTCTCAAATCTAGCCTCTACTATATATCAATACACTTTCCTTTCAAGTACATTTCAATTCAATTTCAAGGTTGATTTCAAAACCATGGTTTGGCTTAGGCAAACCCGTTTCCACCCAACATTTTCCCTCTTTTTTGTTGTGCAGGAACAGATGGCTCACCTACAAAAATATATACAATCTAATTAGGTGATCTATAGTCTGAAATTCGTTAGAGAAAAAATTGTCGAGAGTGGGCCAAGCACATCGACCCGGTCCCTAGACTTTTGCCTTAAATTTGGACTATTATCTGGTTCTGATCTAGTTTGTTATATTCTCTTTCAAAATTGGGTTCTCGGCCTATTACATCCCTACACACACAAAAAAGGACATCTCATCATCCAATCTTTCCTTCTTCTCCCTAATTTGCATAGTCACCTTCAAGTACCCCTCACAAGGGACTATTGAATTCACCTTGTTCCTTAGAACATCTTAGGCTAAGTGGATTATTCTCCCTCTCAATGCAATCATAGAAGAAATAGGCCTAAATTTCCTAGTTTGCTAGTGAATCATATTTCCCTTCCATTACATTTTAGTGAGCCAAACATATCTTATGATTACTTCTGACTTTCATTTTTAGATCTAATTTGTATCCATTGTGTTGATTCATATTTTCAATCATTTTTGAAATATATAGATTATGCACTCATAGTTCCATTTACATGTTCATTTTCCCTTCAAATAAAAAGAAAATACAAAAAAAAAAATTCTTGTTTATGCATTGTGTGTGTTTACATTTACATTTATATGCTTTGTAACATTAGATTATTTCCTTGTAATAGTTAGCATTTCTTTTCAACAATGTCTAAATAATTTTTACAAGATTTCCCTTCATTTGATAACCCAGTTTATTATGATGACTATACCTTGTATGAGAAATTTACTAGTGATTAACTTGATGAGGCCCTTGATGATTTCATCTATCCTAACCTGTCATCCTCTAAACCATCATTTCAGCCAAAGGTTAATAAACATAATACAAATTCCATTTGGTAATTATGATCTTGAGATGTTAGATGAAACTCTTGACGAATTTAGTCCTACATCTAAATCATCCTCAAAATTCCTCAAAAAATATATAGAAATTATGATGGCTGACAATCCTCTTTAAGAAGATTTACAAGAGATACATATGATTGACAATCCTCTTCATGAGGGTTCAACTTCCATTCAATTCAAAACAAATCCTATTCATGAAGAAGTGTTTAGGATTGACAATCCCCTTTATAAATCCTTGCAAGACTTTGATAAGATTGGCAATCCCATTAATGGGGCTTTACCATCTATTCATTTTAATTCACTTCCTTATAGAAATGAGACAATAAAAAATTATATTCTTCCTTCTCCTAAAATTTCTCTTATGCATGAGGAAGTTTGTGTGCAAGAAGAGGATACCACTATCATTTCCTTCAATGAGCTCCCTCTTGGAGATCAAGCATTGAAGAATGATGAAACTCCTCCCAAACATAACCTCCTCCTTGAGAATACTTTGGTGAAAGAGGAACATGACTTAGAGGCCTATTCTTCCCCAAGAGAATACTTTGTTGATCAAGACTTTTTAATGCAACACCATACTTTTTTTCTTGAAGACATGACTCCCAAAATTTAATATTTTCTTACCTCCCAAATGGACATGAATGTTGCTTATAAGGATGTATATCTCCTAATAAATATCAATCCTTATTCTTCCATTCATATTTTTGGTGATTCACAATAGGCTTTCACTAACAATATCAATAAGGTTTATAATGAAATTCCCTCCCCATTACAATATCATATGCATTGTAATCTTGACTTTGACATTCTTTCTAAACAATAATATGGTGGACATGATGATTTTATATCTTATAGCATAAGTTTCCCTACTTCTTTCTTGTCTATGTTGGCAACAAAAATGAAGGAAAATTGAGAGAGGGAAGGGGGGGGGATGAATCAGTTTTCACCGGATTAAACAAATTAAGCACGATCTTAGATCCAATCAATTGCAGCAAGAATAAAGATAAAGACAATAACAACAACACACATAACACCAATATTTTTGGCGTGGAAAACTTGGTTAAGGGAAAAACCATGGTGGGAACCTACCCACAATAAGATGATACTCTGTAGTAGTATGTGTAAATATTACAATGGGAAATGCACATGCATTCAGGCACATTGCCTAGAGCTCACTACTCAAAATACAATGACCCAGAAGGATCCAACCCTCAAGGAAGGTTCACTACCTTACAAATGTATTCAGACTACAATTCGAATTACATGAACTACAAAGATAGCATATGCTAATGTTTGATGATAGTTTCAATTAAGCTCATTTGTATGCTCTACAGCAATCTCTGCTCAACACAACATACCGAAGGATAAATTTTCTTATGTGCACATACACCACTCTCTGATAATATAGACACAACCTCAACACACAAATTACATGAATCTAACACCTATTTATATAATTCCTCAACCTTGACTACAAGGTCGGCCAAACCCTCAACCCTTAATTACACAAATACATCTCATGATACATAAATTAACCACCGAAACAATACAATGCCATATAAAACATAACATGGACCTAAATAAACTCCTTGAACATTCATCACCACTAGAAATCTTGCCAAGAACAAGCGCGATACGTTACACCACCAAAAATACCGCATAACACGAAGAATATCGTTAGACCAAAAAAATCTTCATTAACTCACACATGGATTAATGCGGACCACCAAAATAAATAGAATACGGTCAAGAAACACCAACAAGCATGTATGAACCATCCGTAATAGCTGCACCAACTCCACTTATTCAAATCTTCATAGATCAACACACTCACACTCAAGAATGTTTAACAATAGCAATTCGGACTAGAAAGATGACTTGCAGAGCATTAAATCACAAACCATATAAAATGAAGATACACATGAACATCCAAAATATTCTCCCAAATCCACAACCAAAGATATAGTCATACCGGAGCACAATGGATCAAATATCAAAACACTGCAACATTGAACACAGAAGAACAGTCTTCATACCGGAATCCACAGCTCAATCAAATCAATTCTCTGCAATCACCGAAACACCAAACACAGTAATATGTTGACATCAATGACAACAACATATCCTAGTAGCAGCAATATCCAACAGTCTACACACTTTTCTTCATATGACATGAGAATAGTGCCTAATTAGTCTCCTTTCCTTAGAGAAGACCAAATCTTGTTAACATTCCTAAGAGACTATTTGATCAATTTTCACCTTTACAAATTACGACACTCAACAAGTTAACCATATAAATTTCTTCTTTTGTGCTTATCATATCATGTGTGATCTTACTTCCATTTATTGTAGATAATTTAACTTGTCATATTCAACTTCTTTATCCAATCTATTATGTAATTAAAGTACATTAGTGACTATTATGTTGCTCCTCACTATGTGACATTAGTAGCTTACCTATTGGGGGCTCATTCTCATTCATGGAGGTATAATTTCATGTGCTATTAGTAATTTTCCAACCATCCCTTCTTTCTAAAGATTCACCTTTTTTTTGTTGATTTGCATCTTTAATAATTTGATGTCATTTCTTGCATAGAATTATCCTTCATGTGAGTAACTATGTTCCTTGGTTAGGACCTATTCCTTACTTGAATGGTACATATTTTATGCATAATCTCTCCTTAGAAGGTGTGTAATCCTTCTCTTTGTCCATATGCTTGGGGGCAAGGATTCTATCTTCTATCTCTTATCCTTTCTAAGGATCCACTTTTCCTTAGTTGAGTAGTATTATCTTATGATACGATATCATTTCTAGTGTGGAATTGCTTGTTCTCAAGGATTATCTCTTATGAAACAAGTGTGTATGCTTGAGTACAACCTATTCTTTTTTTGATGATATATGTTTATTATAAACAAATCCCTCACTTGGGGCAAAAAGTGTGTTATCCTTCATCAAGAATCCCTTTACCTAGCAATAAGGGAAAGGTGTGAATTCTTGTTCTCCTTCCTTTCTTTTTTAGTGATGCTATTTTTATTCAAGATCTCCTCTTAGAGGTAGATATCTTTGATAAAATGTCTCTTACTCCTTCTCCTCAAAAGGATCCCCTTTACACATATTGCAATATATCTCACAATTATCTCTTCCTTGACTCATAAATATTATGCCTCTTTGGCTAGGGTGGCATGTATATTGTTGTTTAAGGATATATCCTTGGTGATTGAAGGTGTGTATCCTTGTTCTTATTTTCCTTTAGATGTCACCATAACTCTACGCTATCATATTAAGGAGGGGGGCATATATGGGACCTCTTTGTGTACTATATTGTGGATTTCCTTAGAGACAATGCTTTCCTTGGTTATCCTTTTACATCGTTTATTATAGATTTCCGTGCATAATGCCTTTCTCAGTTATCCTTTTTCAATTCAAGTGGTAGATTTCCCTAGAGACAATTCTTTTATTGCTCATCCTTTTGCACCATTTATTGTGGATTTCCTTGGAGACAATGCTTTCCTTGCTTATCCTTTTTTCACCATTTTCACAAATTTCCTTGGATACAATGCTTTCCTTGGTTATCCTTGATATAGGCTGACTAGAATAACACAACTTGCTAGAGTATTTGACCTTTCCTTTGCACCAATGCATTTTTTATATGGGTTGACTATAATAACACAACTTGCTAGACTATTCAACTCTCTCTTTGCACTAAGCTCTCTTGGGATGAGTGTAACAAGAATAACATTGCTTGCTAGACTATTTTCTACTCTTCCTCCTCTTTCATGGATCACCAAGTATAATGCAGCTTGCTATCTTGTGCTATTCATGCTCTCTTTCTCTCTCTCCACTATGATCCGATAGCATACCTTTTCTAGTTGACTGAACTATATAGTTATATTTTGTATTTGATGTATGCTCTTATTCTTTCTAGGTGATTACTTGCGCTCTTGCAATAGCATTCTGGGGGTGATATTAGTGGTTGAGAGATTTTGACTATCGAGGTCTCTTCGACTAGTTGATTTGGAGCCTCTTTTTTTATTACTAACCCCTTTTGTGTGTGTTTTGTTTGTTTCTTGTCTTTGTTTTCAATTTTATGTGTCCTTGAACATGGTTGTATGAGTTAAGACCCTTGGTTTGGGGGCTTGTTTCCTCAAACTTAGTGATGTCTTATCTCTTTGTAGGCTTACCCAATGTCTCTATCTTTATCTATCACTCTTTCTTATACTTTACCTTGACTATATGCATAGGCCTCATACTCTTGCTAAAGTGGGGGCTAAATCAAGTGTCACAAATTGCATCCATATGCAATTTCTTGCTCAACTAGGCCCTTTTTTTGGTATGTATGACCTCCTTTGGTCCCATTCATCACAACCCAATTTAATGTCATTTTGGCTTCTCCTTCTCATTTTGGACCTCAAGTCCCAATTTGAGGGTACATTGGGGGGAGTAGGTCACCCTGGGCAAGCCGCTCCCCAATGTTTGACCCCAAATTCAAATCATAGCATGCTTGGATAGGTTGAGTGGGAAATCTTTACCCGTGTCTAATTGCTTTGAGTTTTACACCCCAAAATGTTTGGGAGAGGTATATAAGCAAGGTATCCTCCCTCGTTTTAGGTAATCATTAACTAGGAACATGCATGCATAGGAGAATAGAACATGGAAGAAACTAAACTCAAGCATTCAAGTAACTTCATCCCACCATATTTGTCATTGTGGCAACATTCAACAACCTTCATGCAAGCATGTCTTTTATGATATCCTTTTAGGTGTTTTGTGGAGTCATGAAATTGCATCAACATTTGTGATCATCTTCAAACAAGCATGATGAGCCTAAATAATGGCTGTATTTTGATAGATTTTTGTTATAGTATCCCTTCCTAGGTCTTGTGATTAGATGATATTTGGATCAGGATACTCTCCTAGTTGATACCTTTTTAAGTGTTTCTGGAACTGATTTGTTTGATACTTAAGGTTATCATATAATGGTTTCTAAATGGTTTATCTATGCAAATATCTAAATCAATCTTAAGTATGACTTAATTTATGTCATGGTAGCATTAGTACATACACATGTTCATTGTGCATGTTAACATCATGATGCAGGGTTGGCAAAGAAGAAGAAAAGACTAAGTGGCAGCTTAAAGTAACACCAAGCATGTCGCCACAATGCAAACCCAGTCAAAGAAAAGCGGCATTGAAATAGATCGAAGCCACCTGACCTGTTCTTCAGTAGAATGATTTATGAGGCATTTATAACTATTCTTAGAGGAATTTAGATCTATGAAGCAAGTCATGTTATATCTTCTCAGCTATAGGACATATGTTGTTCTATTTTCCTGCGTTGACTTCTTCTTTAGTATAATAAAACCTGTTCACTAATTATGTAGGAATGTGGTTGATCAGTTAGGAATCTATTATAAGTTTCCATATAAATAAAGGGTCTTTATCTCCTCTTGAGGATAGAAGAGAATGACTATAGTATTTGTAATACTTAGTTTTTAGACTTATATATTTTCACAGTCAATTTGGAATAAAGAGATCAATGTAATTTTGAGCTTAACAACTGTAATCTGAAATTTCTGGATATACTCACTCAAGGGGGCCCACTTGGTGAGTAATCCTTTGTGTTTTACAATTAATTTATGTCATACAATAGTTGTTGTTTCGGCAATTGTCTATTCCTGCAGCGACTAGAAATAGTTCTTGTGCCTGTTTCTCTAGCCACAACGGCAGAGTAGTTTCTACCCGCTTGCCAGAATATTATCATTTGGTAGTAGTTGCTTAAGTTATTTTCAGTTGTGAATTCTGATTAAGTATTAGTTCATTATGTTTTTACATGTTTACTTCAGAGAATTTCCTTTCCTGTAGTAGGATAGAAGGGTTGCTATATGAACTTGGTGCACATACAGTGCTGGCCCATTTCAAGTTTATGTCCCTTGTCGATAAGCAAACGAGCCTTTGCTACAAAAAAGATAGATTTTCAAGGATGTCCAATCCCTTAATTGTGTTTTATTACCTAGTTTTCATTCCAGTTGTGAGGACCAACATTTTTGGCACCGTTGTCGGGGATGGTGCCAAACTAAGAACCTTTTGTAACCATTAGTTTTAAGTTTTTTGAGTTAGCTCTTTGAATTTCTTCATTAAATCTATATGCATAGAAGGAGAAGAGATACATTAGGAATATTTCTTCCCTCACATTCCACTAGAGACAAAAGATTAGATCAAGCACCAGAAGTAAACCCTTTTGCATAAACTTTTGTACAAAATAGAGGTGTTTTTTATTTGTCAGAAGAAGACCTAGACTTCTTAAATGAACCCCCTGAGAAAAACATCTTACCTTTGGTTCCTTATCAAGGACCAATGACAAAAAATCCTCCACCTCCACCTACAAACCCAACATTTGAGTTTCATATTCCTGACCAGCATGATAATGCAAACTTGAAGAATATACCAACTTCTTCTCTTCCAAAATTTCATGGCTTGGTGACAGAAGATCCAAATACCTTTCTGTTTGAATTTGACATCCTTTGTAGAAGTTATGACTATATGTAATCACTACCTGGTATGAGATGAAGACAAACTTCTTGGATAAGTATAAAGATTATTGTAGACGAATGGACCAATATGGTGATGATATCTTTTGGATGACACAAAAAGAAGATGAGAGCCTCAAAGATTATCTGGAGAGTTTTCTATTTAGTGTCAGAAAATCCAAGCATAGCACCTTGAGTGAAGAATCCATGAAGTTGATTTTTCTAGGGGGAATCAATGAAGACTGTGTTGACTCATTAGACCTTATGGGAGGAGGAAACATTACTCAAGTTCAATGGGATGACATCAGGCAAATCTGTCAAAAATATTCCAGAGCCTCAGCCAAGAACGGAAGACACTATAGGCCTGGTTCTTCAATTGCAAAGGCATCTACAATAATTTCAAGAATGGAGATAACTCATTTGTTAAAATACTTTAAAGAGGATATTATTAACAATATGGCTACTCAGCTAGATACACTTCAAGCAAGAAAGAAGCATGAGGAAGCAGAGGCCATGCTTGCTGAGTTTTGTCCTCATTGTCAACAAAAGAAGAGGGTTTGTAAATGTAAACTCCTAGCTAAAATTGATAGCCAATAGGCTTCCCAAGATTTCAAACCAGTCTATGGAGATGATGAACAAATCTTTTATGTTGCACAATGAAGGCCTTAGCCTCCAAGACAAGGTATGCCACAAGATACATTGCCTTTTTCTAATCCTTATATGAACTTCAATACACAAAATAATCAATGGCAACCTTCATACTCCCAAAATTTTGGAAATTATACTCCTCAATCTTGGAATAACTCTCAAAACCCTTGGCCTAATTATCAGACATCTTCCTCAATGGCAGCAGCCACAAGGGAATTGGTCACCACCTCAAGGTAACTGGCAATAGTCACCACAATGGAGGGGAGGCCAGCAATGGGTAAACCAATCATCAAGTTTCCTGCAGCCACAACAACAGTCCCAACAACCAGCTTTAATGCCACCAGCTCCTAATGCTAATCCACCCAAGCCAAGCCAACTGCCAACATAGTCTATGCCAAATCCAAATAACAAACCCCAGCAACAACAACAATTTTTTGCAACTGATCCTAATCAATATCCTGCATATTCTCTCGATATAAGTGATATTCACTTACAATCAGGAACAACTCTGCCTACCCCATCTCCTCCAGTTATAAAAAAATTACCATTTGAGGAGATTGCTCAGGATACTACACCTGATCAACTTGGAAACCCTGAGAAAGTATGTCAATCTGAGACTCTAGGCACACTTTTTATAACTCCCTCGAGGAAATATTACAGGTAGAAGTGTCTAGGTAGCAGGATGACATAGCTTTCTATCTTATTGATCAATTAAAACATATATGTGTAAAGATTCCACTGTTTCAAGTTATTAAGAATATTCCCATATATGGTAAAACTATTAAAGAGGCATGTCTAAAAAAACCTGGGCACAAGAAAAAGGACCCAAAAACAATGCATATAGTAGGGCAATTGGCTGATATTATGTTAGGAAAAATTGTTGTCCCTAAATATTCTAACGCAGGTAGTCCTATTGTGAAGGTAGTTATTAATGGAACTCAAAATTAAAAATGCCTTGATAGACTTAGGAGCAGCCATAAATGTGATGACCAAGGATGTCATGCAGCAAGTCAGCATTACTAGTCTTAGATCTGCCCCAATGGTCCTACAGCTTGCTGATAGCTCTACTGTTTGGCCTGAAGGGATGGTTAAAAATATTATTGTCACATTAGATTCTTGGGAATATTCGGCTAATTTTATAATACTCTCTCTTAAGGCAACATTGGGTGGATATCCAATTATTTTGGCAAGACCTTGGCTTGCTATAGTTGATGCATACATAGGTTGCAGATCGGGAGAAATGACCATTTCAGTTGGTATTACTACTAAAACTCTTGCACTTTATTCTCCAGCACAACCACAACTTGATCAAGAGCAAATAGTATGACCAGATATAGGAGAAGAAGCAAAGGAAATTAATTATGTTCAACATCATAGGTGTTGGATCTCAAATCAATAGATTGGATAGTTTATAAGGAAATGCCAACTCCTATGATCAAAACCTCCAATTGACTTGGCCAAGTTATAGAGTGAACCTATTTGGTTACTAACTCCCTCACTTTAGGCTCTGCAAGACCTAGGCGGGTATACCTATTCACTAGTCACTTTTGATGACTAATGCCTTTTATAGAAAACTGAGTATCTTGATCTAAATTTTTCCCTATCTCATAATAGCATAGGTTCCTAGGATAGGTGGTTTTTAGATGAGTTCAAGATTGTTGTTGTGAAAGCAATTCAATCTTTGTGCTTGAAATTTATATGTATACACTATTGCTAATTGATTCTATGTATCCTACTCAACTATTCCTATTGCTTTAAAGTAAAGGTAATTGATATGGTAAAAAGTTATTGTTTATGAATGATCATGTCTTTCCTCTTGTTTGGACCATAGAGTCTATTACTTCAGCAGGACTTAATGTATGCTTCTATGAGACAATTTTTAAATCACCCCTAGGTAGATTTGTCAATCACCTTTCCTCAAAAAGATCTGTTTTAATAGTCTTATGTTATAATTTACTCAAATGAATTTAACCCTTACTTTAAGAGACCATTCAAGGAAGACTTACAAGGAACAGTTACAATCCACAAGTAGGCCTTTTATTCAAATTAATAGCAACAGGAAAATAAACTTCACTAGGAAGATACAAGCAACCTTATCTTCTATGAGACAATATCATAGAACAACTGCCAATTGAAATAAACAACTCACATCACATATGTAAAGGAAAAAATAGTTGATTATATTGATAGAGTTTTGAAAGTTACAAAAAAAACTGCCAGAGTATATTGTACATCTATTCTTGAATACATTTTTTTCTACCTTTCTACCCTTCACTTTGAGTGATGAAATCTTTCATTTGATTAACCATCTTTAATAGGTTAAAAATATTTTAATTTTAGTCCCTTTGTATTTCATGAAGATAGTTATGATAACTCTCTTTCACTGGCAACTTCTGGTAATAATTTTCACCTGAAAAATAATCCTTCCTTGCACAAACTGCGGGTATTAAAAATGAGAAAATACCATAATGCATTTCGTATGGAAAAAATATTTAAAAGTGTCCACTATGAATTATCATACTCTTCTCGATCATTGATAAAATATTTCCCAACTTAATAAAATATTTTCCTTGATTGAACACTTTACCCACTTCTCATCAATCAAGTAAAAATATTTTACTCATTTTTCACCCCACTATGAAATAATCTTTTCTGGCCTGATTTTATGTGGATGCTAACAAAGTATCATAATACACTTTAAAACATTCACCATCTAAAACTCTTTTGAAATGATTTTATTTTTCTCAAAATAATTCTTCCCTTTCATTAACAAAAGCCTCCTCATTAGGGTAAATGATTTCATCTTTACCCTAAAAATAATCCTCCTTTCTCAATAAAAATATTTCACCTTTCAAAGTTCTTCTTTTGTCTATAAATTTTCTATGTACTTGCAATTTCTTTTATCTGTACACATTTTCATCCAATTTTATATCTTCCAGGTAAAGTAATTACCAACTCATTTAATTCCCTTAGTGGAAATGATCACTCTTTGGTGAAAATATTTTACAATTGTAGATTACACCATCACTTAAATTATATTTCCTCAAGTTGTGATTACTTTAATAAGTATTCATTTTCAATTTCCAATTGGCCTTTGAAATTTTTATACATCTCCTCTTTTTACCTGTCATTGTTCACTCTTCCATCTTTAATATTTTTGTCCGTCTTCAATTCAAAGGTTTTGTCAAATTATTATTTGGTAATTTTTCTACTGAAAACTAGTTCTGATAAAATGTCCATAACTTTTTCGTTTCTTAACGAAATCAAGAATTTCAAAATGTTTTGAAAAGATGGAGCTGAGGAGCAACTAGTCAAGAAAACCATTTTGACAAATTCATCTTTATGAATGAGCAGATTTGATCACAATATGACAGGTTTCTATGTTATATTTTAAAAAATTAAAACCATTCCAACACATATATCTTGTGCATATTTTGTAATTATTATATTCCTGAAACAATATTTTATTGAGGTGTTTGGGTTATGTTTATATTGCGTACTCATCTCTGAGAACAATTTTTTCAATCCACTTTGGGTTCAAGTTTCGTGCCTGTTAATAGACCGTTGCTGGAACCTTGGGGACCCACCAATATCATTTCGGAGAAGCTATTTTTTGTTATGCAAATTAGCCTTGTTTTGTCGATAACACAATTGAGAAAACTCTTCTCTTTGTGGGGTCCACCACTTTGGCTCATATTAACCAACTTAATGGTTTTCATTTTACCATCACATATATAGTTTATATATATAAGATCATTTCTTATAATGCCCCATAATGATTAATTTAAATCATTTTTTATTGATTTAAATTTTACTCTTGAGTGTTATTCTTCTTCAAACATATAATGTGGCCATTTGAATTATTATTATTGGAATTCGAATAACAAGTTATTATGGGTTTGCATAGATGAAAGTTGATCCCCTTTTAAAACTATATGGGAGCCGCATTTATCCCCACATATAGTAAACATTTGGTTTCAATAATATCAAATATATTAATTTGAATTATCAACTTTCGTAAAGAAGATGTCTTTCATTAATGAACTTGTAATAGTACTAACCTTATCTGATGATCAAATAAACCATTCTTCTTGAACCAACGCTCCATACCTTGCTCTGACTTATTTTGCCAAATAATTCATTTGAACAGGTGACAGGAACAATTTGGAGTAAATTTATGGTCATGAACTGATTAAACATTATCAAATTGTGCACTCTAACATTTTGTAAAAAGTGTCCAATCATGATTTTTGCATCCAGAATCAATGTTGAAAACTATCCAAATCATACCATGAGGTCATGAAAGTTGGCAATCATGTAGATATTTAACAAGAGATAGAAATGCAACTAACAAATTTGATAAATTCCTTCTAAGGTGAAAGATATTAATTTCCAAAGTAGGCTCCACAATTGATTTTCACTTTGTACAAGTTTTATATTTGCATAAATTGAATTTGGTTCAAGCTTAGAGAAATATCAAATGAATTGTTAGGGCTCCCAAAACTTGCACAGGGGTTCATAATGGTGTGGAGAATTGTAGGGAACAACTGGTTTGATATTGGGATTGCCAGGTTGCAAAATATGAACTCAAACAAAGGGCCACTTGTAATAATTTTTAATGAAGAAATGAAATAAATTGCAAATGATATGGGTGTAGGAAAAATAGCAAATTAGGTAGTGAGGATCTGCAAATTGGTATAGGAATACATTGTTGATAGGGGAATTGATTGGGACAAACATATTACTATGAAGACTCATGAAAGATATTAATCCTTGAAAATGGCTACCCGGAATGGTTGTGTGGCCCTAAATTTTGCCAAAATTTAGGGTTCCAAAAATAGGAAATCATTATGGAGCAACTCAACAGTCATTTGGTATGCAAGCAAGTCCTTTGTGTACTCTTCTTCCATCTGCAAGCTCTTTAGATTCTCCTGTAGCCACATACACATTTCATACATTATTACCCCAGGAAATCCAAACCTCTTGTTTATCTAAAATATCTAATGTTGAGTTAGTCACTCAAATAGAGGTTGCCCCAAGAAGGAATTTGAATGTCAATAGTCAGCTTACAGTGGACCAAAGGTTGTCATTAATAAAATTACTCAAAGCCCAAAAACAAGCCTTCACATGGGATTATCATGACATGAAGGGATTAAATCCTACATTGTGTACCCATAGGATTTGTATTAGAGAAGATTATAAACCAATTAGACAACCTTGGCGAAGGATTAATCCTGCACTAAGGGAAATAGTTAAGGAGGAACTATAAAAGTTGCTTAATGTAGGATTCATTTATCCTATTTCAGACAGTCAATAGGTTTCTCCCTTGGTTATAGTTCCAAAGAAAGGAGGAAAATGGAGAGTTTGTGTGGACTATAGGGAGCTCAACACTGCTACCAAAAAGGATCACTTTCCACTTCCATTTATCATTCATAGATCAAGTATTAGATTCTCTAGAAGGTAAGCAATACTTTTCATTCTTGGATGGGTTTAGTGGTTATAATCAGATCAGAATAGCTCCCGAAGACCAGGAAAAGACCACCTTCACTTGCCCTTGGAGAACATATGCCTATTCAGTTCTTCCTTTTGGTCTATGCAATGCTCCTACAACCTTTCAAAGGGTTGTCCTCAATATATTCTCAAATATATCCCATGATTGTATGGAAATTTACATGGATGATTTTACTACTTATGCAGCCACCTTTAAGGAAGCATTGCAAAATCTTGTCAAAGTGTTGTAGCGATGTGAGAATCATAATTTATCCCTAAACAATGAAAAATGCTTCATAATGATACAAGAAAGAATAGTGTTGGGGCATCGTATTTCTCAATCAGGTATTCAAGTTGATTCAGCCAAAGTTGAGGTAATACTTGATCTTCCTACCCCTACAAAACAAAAGGATGTAAGAAAGTTTTTAGGCCATGCAGGGTACTATAGGAGATTTATCAAGGACTTCAGTAAGATGGCAGGACCTCTGTATTCTCTCTTAACAAAAGATGTTGAGTTTGAATGGATGGTAACATATGAAGAAGAATTTTCTAAACTTAGAGGAACCTTAATCGAGGCCCCTGTGCTTAAAGGACCTGATTGGTCTCTTCCTTTTCACATTCATATAGATGCATCAGATTTTGCAATAGGAGCAGTTTTGGGGCAAAAGCAAGGAGTTTTGGAAAATGCAATTTACTATATCAGCAAAAATTTGCAAGGACCTGAGCTAAATTATATTGTCACTGAAAAGGAAATGTTAGTTTTTATCTCTGCCCTTAATAAGTTCAGACACTATATCACTAGTTATCAAATCTTTGTGCATATTGATCATGCAGTCATCAGGTACCTCATGAATAAAATTTCCATTACAAGTAGATTGGCAAGATGGTTGTTGTTAATGCAGGAATTTGACATCACTATCATAGACAAACCATGTAAAGAAAATGTAGTGGCAGATTTTCTATCCAGAATTCAAACACCAGACAGTCTCGAAGCAGAAATTTTGGATAGAAAATCTGCCACGCCTATCATGATGAGCCTTGTGGAGGTCACTTTGCTGCCAAGAGAATAGCTCTCAAGATACTGACTATAGGGTATTATTGGCCAACTTTGCACAAGGATGCAGTCAAATATACCAGGAAATGTGATAGATGTCAGCGAATGGGAAGACCAACTCGGTCTGATGAAATGCCTTTACATCCACAAGTGGTTGTTACACTATTTGACAAATGGGGCTTAGACTTTGTTGGGCCAATTGATCCATCATCAAATGGTCAGTCATACATTCTTGTATGTATCAACTATGTCACAAAGTGGGTTGAGGTCAAAGAATTCAAGCATGCCAGGGATAATAAGGTAGAAGAATTTTTATATGAAGAGATCTTCACTTGGTATGGGATTCCCAGAGAGATTGTGACAGATCATGGGGCACAATTCACTTCCACTTTGATCACCACCCTAGTTAATGAATACAATATAAGGCATAGAAAATCCATTCCCTACCATCCTTAGGTGAATGGACAAGTAGAGATCACTAATAGGGAACTTGAATCTATATTGACCAAAATAGTAGCTCTTAACCATATGGATTGGTCTAGCAGGTTATTTGAAGCAGTATGGGCTTATCGAACCACTTAGAAAACTACAACATGGTTTACACCCTTTGAAATGGTGTATGGGACAAAAGCTATGATGCATGTGGAATTTGAGCATAAAAACCTAAGAACAGTCATTGCCTTGGATATGACTCCTTTTGCAGCACAACAGGAAATGCTCCTGCAGCTTAATGCCCTAGATGAAATAAGAAAGTCAGCCCTGCAACACACAAAAATAATTCAGAATGAACGCATGAAGTGGTATGATCGCTATATAAAAGTCAAATCATTCAAGCCAGGTGATTGGGCCCTTCTCTATGATTCAAGGTATAAAGACAACTAGGGAAAATTGCAGACATGTTGGTTAGGACCTTATGAGGTAATTGAAACATTCTCTACTAATGTCATACAATTATCAAAAATTGATCCTATCAAATTCAAATTGTTAGTAAATGGTCATCATTTGCACCTATACCACAAGCCTCTTAACAAGGATGAATTCCTATAGCAGTTCTCCATGCCAGAAAATCCTGAGATTCCTGCAGCAATAGGCGGTGACTTTGTCATTACCTCTTCCTCCTAAATCTTTGTTGCATGCTCATAATACATACTTCCATATCTGGTGGAAGTACATTTATGTGCAATAAATATTCCATTTCTGCATTCACTCATTTCCTTCCACTTCCTCCATTCATTTCCACCTCACTTTCCGTGCATGGCAGCTCAATGTCATATATAATAAATTTATTCAGCTACAGTCATTATCGCATGATGTCAAGTATGCTCGTGTGTATTTATTTTTGTTACATGTATATAATTAAACCATATTAATTATCATTATGACATTTTGCATAGTGTCCTTTTCAGTCCTCCTCTGCATGTGTGGACACCTATTAAACCTTAGGTTAGGGAGGAAGTACAATGAGAATTAATTTATCAAATAATTATTATGTCATCATAGATTGAGTTTTAAATTTTTCAAATTTTTGGTTTGAGGTGATATTTCATACTCTGTCCTTTTGTCTGCCTAGAGTTATTTTAGAATTGCAACCAGGTTCCAACCAAATAAGAGCATATTGAGTATATTTCAGTTGCAGAATTGGGCAAACTTACACTATTGGTGAGTAGAGAGTGTTATTGCTGCAATGGGTGGTCCACCTGTTCGTCATGAACCGACAGTTCATGAAATCCTTCTTCAAGACCAAGATTGTGAGCCAGTATTCTGCAATAGTGGGTGGCTAGATTATTTTCTAAAGCTAACTAAGTTTAATGAGGAAATTGCAAGGGAATTTACCAGCACACTTTCAAATGGAGAAGCCAAGGTAAAAGGTTTGAGAGTTGTGGTGATAGAGGAATGGATTGCAGAAGTAACTGGGTTGCCAATAGACGGAGAAAGTACCTTGAATCTAAGGATGCACTTAGTGCAAGAGCAAAGTTTACATGATAGGGAGACCCACCCCTGGTAATAGATAAACAGGGAGCTAGATGAGAATCTCTTCCACTTGAATGGAGAGCAATAGCATTGTATGTCTTGAAGTATTTAACTTGTGAAGGAATATTCTCATGTCTACATTCCCATCATTTCAAACTTCTGAGTCATCTATGCCACGAGAGAAAGATGAATGTTCCGAACATATTTTACAATCTTCTTTCCATAAGCACAGTAGAAACCCAGAAAGGTAGGCCTCACTCTATTTCTCATCATTGTCTAATTAAGTTGTTGGTTGAAAGATCTTTAAGAGACGTCTCTCCGATGTCTTGGAATTAATTTGTTGAAATTACAAGGTTTAGGGTAGATAATGTGGGTCCAGTTGAACCGCTTCCATCTCAAGAGTAGAAAAATTTTGAAAAATCTTGAAAAACCTAGTTCCCCTATTGAACCCTCATCCTCTTGGATATCGCCAAAGAAAAATATTCCTAAAGTAGAGGAACCCTTACAAGAAAAAGCTACAGTAGGGGTTCCTTCTCAAAACCTAATGAAAACTAGCGCTGCCACACAAAAGGAAAAAGGCAAAGGGAAACAAATTGACATAGAAAAGAAGGAGGAGAAAAGTAAAAGTGGGGATTCACCCTCTCCTATTGCCAAGAAAAGGAAAGTCACAAAAATAGTTTCTCCTACAACCACTAAAGTAGTTGAGGAATTAGCTATAGGACGCAGTCCTGCAACCACTAAAGGAAAATTTTGGAGAAGCAGTGTTAGGCTTCAGAAAAAGCTTAAAGATCAGGAACAATCAGTGGAGCTGAATGTCACCATTCTAGTTGATTCTCCTGAACAAGAGCCACACAGTCCACCTCATAATGATTTTCCTTCTTCTCCACCTATGGAAATCCGAAGGGAAGAAGAAAAAGATAAACAAGAAGAGCTGCAGAACATTGATGAGCAGCTGCAAGAAGAAGTAGGTTTTGATAGGCTTGATAGTTTAGCATCGGCCACAGAACAAGTTATTGAAGCAGGAAGTAGAATTGAAAAGACAAAGCTTAGGGCACCTATTCATAGACCACCTACTTCCCTTACTAGTCATGCAGTGACCAGGAATGGGAATTGGAGAAAGAAGAAATGTAGAGAATAATTAACCAGCAGAAGAAGATTATTGAACAAAAAGATGAGGAGATTGCTCAGCTTAAAACTAAAACGGAAACGGTGGCCACTATGGTACTGTAGCTAATACAATGCCAAGAACCTCCTTAGGTTTACTCTTTGTATTTAAAGGAACGTCATATTTATTTTTAGATTTTGAAAATTGTCAGGGATCTAATTCCCCTGTTGTAGACACCTAAGGAATTCTATCATGTTTATCAAACATCTCCTACAACCATTAAAAATCTGCTCTGTGAATTTTATTTACATAATTATGTTGTTCCTCGTGATGTTGATTGGAACCCTCTCCTCTAAATTGGAGATATCCAGTTGAGAGCTCTCATGTCATGGGTGCAAAAAAAAATTGCAAGAGGAGAGAAGTTCCAGATACATAGAAAGGAAGAACTTGACCTTTCAAGGGTTGAATCAAGAGAGCCAAGAAGACTTTATTTTGACTGGAAAAAGATTGTATATCAGCCAGATTTTGCAAAAGACGTTCTGCCCTTAAGAGAAGAGGTGTATAAACAATATGAGAAAATGTCTACAAGGGAAGGATAGGTAGCAATAGGACATTTGGTCCAGCATTGGAATAGCCTACCAGATGAGTTGAAGCAATCCGAGCCACACTCCTTACAAAACTATCATGCAGCATTGAAGAGAGCACCCAAATATATGCACTTGGGAAGAACAAAAGGAAGACATTGGTTGCCTCTCAGTTTTTAGCCTCCAATCCTCCTATAGCCACTAATGGTATGCAGGGATAATGATCCACCATATAGTGAAGTAGCAGAACATACCAGGTGGACGCAATTGGAAAAGATGAAACAATTCTACTAGAGTTTGTCTGCAGGAGGTTTAGGGCAGGTTACCCTTGGCAATTTTAAAAGCAATGCTAGAATTCAGAATTTTCCTGATGCTGGAGGATCAGCAAGAAGTTAGGTTAGGGGGAGATGATGAGCCTAAATAATGGCTCTATTTTGATAGATTTTTGTTATAGTATTACTATCTAGGTCTTGTGATTAGATGATATTTGGATCAGGATACTCTCCTGGTTGATACCTTTGTAAGTGTTTCTGGAACTGATTTGTCTAATACTTAAGGTTGTCATATAATGATTTCTAAATGGTTTATATATGCAAATATCTAAATCAATCTTAAATATGGTTTAATTTATGTCATGTTAGAATTAGTATATACACATGTTTGTTGTGCACGTTAACATCATGATGCAGGGTCGGCAAAAAAGAAGAAAAGACTAAGTGGCAGTTTAAAGGAACACCAAGCATGTCGCCACAATGCAGACCTAGTCAAAGAAAAGAAGCATTGAAGGAGATAGAAGCCACTTGACCGGTTTTTCAGTAGAAACATTTATGAGGCATTTATAATTGTTCTTAGTGGAACTTAGATCTAGGAAGCAAGTCATGCTATATCTTCTTAGCTACAGGACAGATGTTGTTCTGTTTTCATGTGTTGAATTCTTCTATAGCATAATAAAACATGTTCACCTATTCAGTAGGAATGTGGTTGATTAGTTAGGAATCTATTATGAGTTTCCATATAAATAAAGGGTCTCTATCTCCTCTTGAGGACAGAAGAGAATGACTATAGTAGTTGTAATACTCAGTTTTTAGACTTATATATTTTCACAGTCAATTTGGAATGAAGAGATCAATGTGATTTTGAGCTTAACAGTTGTAATTTCAAAGTTCTGGATATACTCACTCAAGGGGCCCCACTTGGTGAGTAATCCTCTATTTTTTCTTATTATTTTCAATCATTCAATAGTTGTTGTTTCAACAATTGTCTGTTCCTGCAGCCATTGGAAACAGTTCCTGCAGCCACAATGACAGAGTAGTTTCTACATGCTTGCCAGAATATTATCATTTGGTAGTAGTTGCTTAAGTTATTTTTAGTTGTGAATTTTGATTAGGTATTAGTTCATTATGTTTTTGCACGTTTACTTCAGAGAATTTCCTTTCCTGCAGTAGGATAGAATGGGTTGTGATATGAACTTGGTGCACATACAGTGCTGGCCCGTTTCAATTTTACATCCCCGATCGATAAGTAAATGAGCCTTTGCTACAAGAAAGCTAGCTGTTCAAGGATGTCCAATCCCTAAATTGTGTTTTATTACCTATTTGTCATTCAAGTTGTGAGGACCAACAAAGCATTTGCACTATCAAGGTATAAGACATTTTAATTCTCAGATCTAGTCTCTACTATATATCAACATATTTTCCTTTCAGGTACATTTCAATTCAGTTTCAAGGTTGATTCCAAAATCAGAGTTTGACTTAGGCAAACCCTTATTTACCCAACATTTTCCCTATTTTTTGTTGTTAGGAACATGTGGCGTACCTATAGAAAAAGTTATAGGCTAATCAGATGGAGATCTATAGTTTGCAATTTGTCAGAGTAGAAATTGTTGGGAGTAGGTCGAGCACAATGACCTAGCCTTGGGAGAAGGCCTATCTAGGAAACCTAGTCCTTGCACTTTTTCCTCAAATATGGACTATGGTCTAGTTCTAGTTTGCTTTGTTGTATTCTCTTCTGCAACTAGTTTATTACCTATTATAAACCTACACATGATAGTGACAAATTAGGGTTTCACCATAAAATGTAATAAAACCACTAATTTTG
Organism: Cryptomeria japonica; assembly: GCF_030272615.1. Lineage (NCBI taxonomy): Eukaryota > Viridiplantae > Streptophyta > Pinopsida > Cupressales > Cupressaceae > Cryptomeria > Cryptomeria japonica. The sequence goes on from NC_081413.1 coordinate 575,276,747, forward strand.
CTTAAAGAACCATTACATTGAAAGAGGGAGGGACCTAATAGATCTAGGCTTAATTCCTCCTAGGAAGAAGCTCTAAAATACTGATTAGGTTCCATCTCTTTTAGGGTTTTGATTCCCTCTTTCCAAGTTGAATTGTGAAAATGTTGAAATCAAGGTAAATGAGAGAATATTGAAGAGATTGTTCATAAATAGTGAGATACGGACATCGTAAAGAGCCACAAACCTAGATCTGAGTAGAAGATAATGGTTTAGATCTACTCCCCTAAATTTGGCCTCATTTGTCAAGACCATGGTGTTGGTCACCCTGGTCCTCCAAATTTTCTATTGTCAAAAGGTGAACCTGTTTATCTTTGTGAATCCTATCATTCCTCCAAAATACAAATCTGTACCTGTTCCTACACACATTGAAAAACGGGAAAATTATTGGGAATAGGGGTTTGCCTAATTCAAACCCTGGTTTAGGAATTAAACTTGAATGAATAAATGTAGATACTGAAATAAACGCTAGATATATATACCTCAAATGTACAATTATTGATGATGATGCTTTTCTTCTTTGAATGTAATCACATATGTTGTGTGAAATGGCATGAACATGACAAAACCTTAATCACACACACAAGCTTGCATATGAATGATGTAATTTTGCATCATAATGGTTGAATGATGAATATGCAACCTTGAATATCTCTGAAATATGCTTGATAATGAATGCTTCATGGATGCAAGAATGTTAGGATATGCCCACTTATGATGCTTAGATGAAATTAGGTTGATCGAATGTCTTTATATAGGTGTTTCTAGGTAAATTATCGATTAGGTCGACCTCCAACAGTCATGTAGAGCCACGAGGATCAATTCCCGCCAGGGAAATATGACTATTGCCCCAATTCAAATTTGGGTCCCATTGAGAGTGACCAAGGCATTGGACGTCATGGTCCTTCTGCAAAAGGGACCAAGGTAAGGCTTAGGTGGGAGGGGTACCTCACCAAGGAACCCAACAGTGGGTGCTCATGGCATCAAAACTAATGAATAGTCACAAAACGGACCTAGACATGTGATGAGGATAGGACACACTAGAGTAGGGGCACAAACATGAAGTATAAATTGGCTCAATGATAATTTATGACGCTACAACACAAAAAAGGTTATCTCATCATCTAATATTGCCGCCTTCTCTCTAATTTGTAGATTCACTTTCAATTACCCCCCATGAGGGGCTATTGAATTTGTGCCTTGTGCCTTAGAAAATATTCGGCCAAGTGGATCATTTTCCCTCTCAATGTAATCAAAGAAAAAATAGGCCTAAGTTTCCTAGTATGCTAGTGAATCCTATTTCCCTTCCATTACAACTACAAAAAAGATGATTGATAAAAATAATGGTGAAGGTTCTTTTGATTCTTTCAAAGACCTATTAGGTCTATAAATGCAGTTCAATCATGTGGAAATCTATAGTTACAAAAATTCCCACGGAAGAGGGACAAATAGATTTGTCCAGCAGTTCCCCTCTTCACAAGCTATAATTGGGAGATATATTACATGCATCTACTAGAAAAGAGTTTTTACAAGAGTAAGTGAAGACAATAAGTCTTATCGATGATGCATGAAAACCCATGCATGAGAGCTTACGAGAGGTAGATATTGGTCCATCATTAGATCTAAATTAGAAGCTAAAGTTGCTTATGGATTTCTTTTAAGACAATACATCACATGTGGAGAAGAAAGAAAAATTGAAGTCTTGAGAAGGTTTAATGATAAGAGAAAAGCTAAAAAAAATTATAAGTGTGCTAATGCACATATTTAATTGTAGAAAAGTTTAAAACTTTAAAGATAGTATTGATTAAATGGTTGTAGTGTACCATTTTTTTTTGAGGTGGATAGACCCCACAAAAAGCATCAAGGGAAAAATTGAATCAATTGAGTCACAATTTTTCCAATTAGCTGGAACATATAACTTAGGAAAGGATAAAGATGGCTCCATAAGAGCCCAAACAGGAGAACTTCATGTGAAACTATATTTGCTACAGGAGAAAATTAAGAGACAATTTTGTATGCTAAGGGATGTGGTAGATCTAAGGTTGGCTTCTTTAGTCAATATTTTGGGAGAACAAGAGGAAGCAGAACATAAAATGAAGATTCTAGATAATGTTGATATTGCTAAGGATCTATACTTGTAATTTGATTGTCAAAACCAGATCCTCTCCTTAATAAAGTCTACATGGGATACTGCTCTCGCCAAGCTTAAGGTCAAATATAAGAATATTATACCTTCCAAGAAGGCATATGTTTTTTATAGTTTTGTAGTTTTGGATGTATAGTTGAAGCCTCTTGTATATAGTATCAGCTTTGTTAAGGGATCTCCATCTAAGGGTGATAATTTAGAGTTAACGCACATTGTTAGGGGGAGTATGTATAGTATTATTTTTGGTCAATTAGTTATTATGCCCTTTGTCCTTGATGTCAAAGGGGGATATATTGTATAGATTGTGCATGTAGGAGAAATACTACTGAAAGGGGGAGGGATTGTAGAAATTAATATGGTATTTCCATCAATGAAAAAGGGGGAGATTGTTAGAAATATGTATTTTCATTGATGTTTGATAGTATTTGTTGTCACTGAGGAGATGATTAGAGTGTGTATTGTGGTCATTGATGTATTAGGTGGTATGTGTGTTTTGAATATGTCTAAGAGTGGTTGTCATGTGTTGAAGATGTTTGAGACTAGCTGTGTCATTTCAAATTAATTGTAGATATAGAAGATAGTTCAAAGGTTTATCTTATGACATTATACCAGTCCAGAGTAGATGGTACAGATTGGTTTACATAATTCATGACGTGTTCATATTGTGTTGTCATCTTAGTTTATGTATACATATTTAGGGAGTCAGTGGTATGAATTTTGGTTTTAGTTTCATATTTAGTTGATTGAGAAAATTTATTTAAGTATAGAAAAGTTTGTTTCCCTATGACTTTGTTTCTCTATGACTACGTGTTGGTATTTTGCTCCTCATTCTACCACTTTTCATGATCTAGGTGTGTGGCTCTAGAATCAAGTTATTAAGTATGTTAGGCACCATTCTACTAATTTTTAGGGTTTAACCATTTTCACACAAAAATTTATAAGAATTGAAACTCTGGATTGTAGTCTGCCAAAATAAAGTGTTTTAGTTAGCTCACTAGAATGCTTTGCATTCTACCATGATGATTGGTATCAACTTGTGGTTTTGGGAAGATGTTGAGGATATTTTTTTGGACTAGTGACATTATTTTTAGGTTTGTTTTTTCTCTAGTGTATAGTATATATTATCTCACATGTAGTCGATTCAATTTGCATAGTGTTTATTAGTTCAATGATGATGTTCTTCTGCACTAGCACTTGGTGATTGATTCCTTTAGGATATATTGTAGAAAGGTTGTAGGTATTTGATGCTTTCATTTTGATCTACATAATTTTTTCAGTATCACTCTAATAGTAAAAAGTTTAACAGTTAGCAATCTTGACAGTGGTGTTGATATTGGGCCAACTAGGTAGGTTCCCTCAATTGCGGTTGATCCAAATCTATTTCATTAGCTTTGAAAGGATGTCTTATGACATGCTTAAGTTTCAATTAAGTGCTAGGGTTATTTGCAATCTAATTTTTTGTTTGATGTGTATGCTTGGATTGACCTATTCTAGGTCACATGTTTCTTTTGTTAGGTCTTATTGGAGCTAACCCAATTGATGTTTTGGATGTTGCGAAGAATATATATGGAAGATTAAATAATTTTTGAAGATGTGAGAGTTGATTTGAAGTTTTTTAATGTTTAAAATAAATCAATGATACATCAAATGATTATGAAGTGTGCAAAATTAGTTTGATAGAATACGTGGGCTACAAGGAGGACTGCACTATCAGCATTGGTCAAATGATTCATCCACATCAGTTCACATAATTTTTTTGTTATAATCTCAATATATCTTTCTCTAGAAAAGTGATATTTAGACTGCAAATCAATTATATCTTTCCCCAGGGCAAAACACCTTAGCATGTAAGTCCCTTCAAGTATCAGTGAGCTTCCTTGGCAGTTAGCCTAAAATAAAATTTGCAATAGTTTGTTTCACATATTGTGAGTTGATCTCACCATGGTTTTTCACTCCTTAGTTTTTCCATGTAAAAATATTGGTGTCTTTGTGTTGTGCATGTTGTGTTCTATTTCTTACTTCTACAGATCCACTTTAAAGGTTTAAAAGTTAATGAATGGTTAAAATTTAATTTATGTTGATTCACCCTCCCCGCTCTCATCATCTAGGTGTGTTCAAAACTAAGATGTTTAATTACTCAGTTGTTTTAATATAGTTGAATATAGTTAGGTTCCCTGATCATAGAGCCCTCTAATTATTATTTAAATTTGCAACATACTTATTGTATCTAATTTAAGTAGATAGTGTAATGGGTGGAAATTAATAATTAGGATTTTAACTAAGATAATAAAACCACTTGTAGACACCTAGAATTGTCCAGTCTAATTAAATAAATATTTTATTTATTTAATTATCTTAGCCTAATTCTTCTATTAATTAAATAAATCTTTATTTATTTAATTAATTCATTTATCCTCTTCTAGCCTTATTTCTCATTTAAATAAATACATTTATTTATTTAATTATCTTAGCCTAATTCTTCTATTAATTAAATAAATCTTTATTTATTTAATTAATTCATTTATCCTCTTCTAGCCTTATTTCTCATTTAAATAAATACATTTATTTATTTAAATTATCCTTTTCCTAACTTAAATAAATACTTTTATTTATTTAATTGATCCCACTTCTTCTATTAATTGAATAAATCTTTATTTATTTAATTAATTCATTAGCCTTTTCCACCTATGACACATGTCATTCGTCTCTTAATTCATACACTACCTACCCTCTCATTATTTATTATTTCTTCTACCTACCCTCTAATCATAGCCAACCATTTATCTTTTACACCTCTCAATCTTATCCCTCCATTTCTTATAGTGTCTTCTATATAAGGAGATGCTTCCTTCATTATCAACCCTAATCATTCTAACTAGCCACCTAACTCAATTGCGCACTCGACTACACTACGCCTTTTGCACTTTCATATGCGATCCTACTTGCAACCACATTTCCGTTCTTTGTTGAGCTCTTGTGCACATAAAATCTGAGAGCAAATATATCAAGCAAGATCAATGGAGATAGGAAGAATGGAGATCCAAACAGATGAGAATTTTTGCACCAAATTTTGTTTGCATGTTGACGACAATATTAACAGCTCTCAATCCAAAATTCAGAATTTTTGGAGGACATTGGCATTTTCCATGAATTTTTTATGAATTTTCATAAAAAAAAATAATTTTGAGAGAAAATGAGCGAATTTTTCAGATTTTCTTACATTTTTGGAAATCTCTCATAATTATACACAGGATCTATTGTTTGTGATTTTAATTTTGATGCAAAATGTTTCCCTAAAAATTGGATCTTTAAAAATTAGGGTTTTTCCTTGTTTTGATCAGATCTCACAAATGGCTTTAACTTTTGGCATCAAATTTTTTTTCGCAAGTCAAGAACTGTCTCAAAAATTGGAAATAAAAAAATCAAATTTTTTGGAGCATATTGGAAATTTCTATGAATTTTTTATGTATTTTCTTGAAAAATTAATTTTGAGAGCAAATGAGCAAATTTTTCAGATTTTCTTAATTTTTTGGAAAGCTGTCATAATTATACATAGACTTTGTTTTTTTTAATTTTAAATTTGATGAGAAATCATTCCTCAAAAATCGGATCTTTTAAAATTAGGGTTTTGCATTATTTTACTCATATCTCATAAACTGCTTGGATTTGTTGCAGAAAATTTTTTATACAGGTTTGGAAGACCATCAAAACTCTCCAGTAAAAATTTCATATTTTTTTGATTGATTTTGCATTTTATATGAATTTTTTATGATTTTTCATAAAAAATTAATTTTTGGAGCAAATTAGCAAATGTTTTGGATTTCCTTACATTTCTGGAAATTTCTTGAAATTTTAGAGGAGGTATTTTTTTATAATGAATCGAATATTTGAATTGGTCAACAAAATGCATTATTGAAGGCCCCTATTTCATAAAGTCTTTTGGATCTAAAATTTACCTAACTTGTGTGCTTGCGGGAAGGGGTGATCATTTGAAACAATCCAAACTTCTAACAAATATTTGTTGTAGGACCTTGACAAGGATTTTCTTTTGATCTTTTTTGTGTGCCTTGTTTTCATAGATTATCAAACACTTCAATTGGTGCACTAAAATTGAAGCAGTGTCCTTTGTGTCTTGCGCAATAGGCTCTTTTTGTTTAATCTTTAGAGGGTGTGTCTCCCCGTGTGGTCATTAGGACTACTGGTGAGGAGAGAATGACCCAAGTGGTAGCGAGGAAAACCCACCTCTTCTGAACCACTATAAACAACTGTATTCATGGTGAAAACTATTGATAATGTGTGCTGATTAGTTCATACTGACACTGTGTCTCCCCATAAACCCGTTTGATCAAATTTAATTGATCATTTATAGGGCATAACCCCTACCAGCTAGGAGCCTTCTGTATTTATATAATTGAAAGTGTTGCATGTATGGCCACACGAGCGGATGCCCTTACTAGCACCTTTTTATTTTAGAAGCCAAAATCCTTCTAGTTGTTGGGGTAGGAGGTCGGACCTCTCGTAGCAGCGCACACACATACGGTTCTTAGTAGAGATACAAAGTTCACCACGAGGAGTTTTCATGGGGACTAATGCTTGGTTGTCCCGAGAAGTGAGTGTCGAGGGTGGATCCAGTGGGGTCAAGCATCTGAGTATCCACTCTGAATAGTGTAGCCTTAGGGGAAACTCCATGTGGGATCAACAACTATTGTCCTAGCCAGCCATAAGAATTGTTTTGTCTTATTTTGAACAATCAAACATTCAAGACCAAACATCAAAACATTGTGTCTTTTGTTTCTTCAAGTGTATGCAAAACAATTTTACATCAAACAACACACTTTTCTTTGAGTCATTTTTGAGTCTAAACACTTGCAAACATTGAGTCTTCATCAACATTGTGTCCTCTTGTCATAGAAATACAGTCAAAATTTCAGATTGGGTCACAACAAAACAACTTCACAAATTGGAAAAATTTACAGTCCAACAAACAAGAGCAATCAGTTTCAGAATTCTTGAGCTTCCTAAGCTATCTCTTTAGGTTTTCATCTAGCATTCAACCTACCTTTGGGTCTCACAAATTCCATCATTGCTTTACACCTTACATTACATTCACATTTGTCTAAACTTGAGTCAAAGGTCACTTACTTGTCCTCGTCATACTTTGTCAACACACTACATACAACAACATTTTGCTAAGTGCTCCCTCATCAAGGTCTATCACCTTTGGGTCTCATTTGGTCTTACTTAGAGTCAGGGTCAACTTACCTCATCAAGAGAAACTATCATCTCTTTGGAAGCCACACCTACTCTACTACATGCATACTTGGTCTTACACTTTGGACATTGCAAGTGCACCTCAAATTCATTTACATTCCATCCAACTCTTGGTCTTCCATACTCTTTCCATTTTCATCTAGTCTCACACATCTTGGTCAATACCTAGTTCATGGTTGAAACATGTTCCCAAAAATCTAGGAGAGAAGCTAAAGAGGCTCAAGAGTCCACAAACATGAGTGCCTATGAGTATGACAATGATGTCTTTTTCAATTCTGATCATACTACTTTACCTGACATGGATGCTTATAGAAACATTCCAAATGTTGAGCACATGGACACTACAAACAACGATGATACACACAATGACAATATGGACAACTTTTCTGTACATTCAACAGAAGTGGAAGACACTATTATGGATCCCCGTTTCAATTGATTGGTTGAGGAAATAATGAGGAGAGATAGACAATACTTCTTACAAGTGATGGCACAAAGTGGAGCCAAGATCCCTAATGATTTTGACATGTCTCAAATAATGGAAAATCGACCTTTACAACAACCTCACCTCAACATGGATCAAAAGAGGCCTAATAGAGGAGGCAATAGAGGACCATATCTTGTGCCTGAATCACCATCATCTTTGTTTCAAAAACCAGAGGTCCAACATACACATGGTCAAACATATGATACTCATCTTCGCAAACCATTATGGAAGTCTTATGCAGAAAAATATAGTCAATCACATGCCAATGCTAAGGACCAACCACCAAAGCAATTGGATATCCAAAGACATGTTCAAAATTTGGACACAAGGAAACCCCATGTCAAATTTGGGGACAACACACTAGAACAAACTCATAACATGCCTATAGAGTATAGTATACATGGACAAAGCAGATATTCCATTCCTCAACATGACTTTATACCAAGTGGTCCATATACACAACATCATTATAGACCTCCTCCATATGAACATGTGTATGATCAATACCATCCATATAAGCAACATGCTCCTCCTCCACCCGGCGGTTCAAGCATGGGGTGTGGTCCAAGAAGTCGGTCTCCACCTAAGAACAATTTGGAACAACAAATTAGGGACTTACAAAAGAAAATGGAGGACATAAATACACCGAAGCCAACATACACAAAGAGAGACATATGTCCCTATCCATTTGACAAGAGCATTCCAATGCCTCCATTTCCTACACACTTTGTGACACCTAAGTTTGATAAGTATAGAGGCAAAGGGGATCCTAAGGCACATATAAGACATTTTTTCACAGCTTGCATTGAGGTAGCAACAGAAGAGACATATTTGATGAGATTATTCCCACAAAGCTTAGGTGATCAAGCTTTGGAATGGTTCTCCCAACTTCCACCTGGTGTTAAGTCATAGGGTGACTTAGCAGAGGAATTTATCCAACATTTCTCATACAACATAGAGACAGACATACCAGTCACTACTTTGTGCAACACCAAACAAAAGGATGGAGAATCTTTTTCATCGTTTTTACAAAGATGGAGGAATCTAGCCAGCAAATGCTCTTAGGAAATTCCACAAAAACAAATGGTAGAGATATTCACCCAAAATGTTAACAAAGACATTGGTTATGACTTAAAAAAGCTTGTTTGTCCATCTTCAAGGACGTCATTGAAAAAGGCTTAGTGACAAAGAAGGTCCTAATTGAACAAGGAGTCATTAAGATATTCAAGGAAAACAAACATGACTTTAAAGGAAAAGATAAGCCAAGATTATGGAACAAAAACAAGAACACAGTCAATGATGGTGTTGTGGATGCCAATACAGTGTGACCTAAAATCATTTTTTCTGGATCAAGCTCTACAAACAATCAAGTGAATACTCAAACAACTTCAAAGTCATGATGGAAGTACACTCCATTGGGAGAACCACTATAGTCCGTTTTCAAAAAGCTAGTGGCAAACAAAGTAGTCGCAGTTCAAGATTTTCCTCCATATGAGCCAAAGGTTAAACCGAATTGGTGGAATGACGATGAATATTGTGAATTTCATAAGAGCAAGGGACATAAAACAAGAAATTGTCATCGACTGAAGAACATCATACAAGATCTCATTTATAGAGGTGACATTGAGATTGAAGGACACTCATCCAACCAAGAACATGAAATGTTTAAGGAACCATTCCCAAAACATGACAAGGGAAAGTCTAAAGCCACAGATGACCAAACCAACTATACCAGAGCATCCTATAACTATGATTCCACTATCAATCACATTTCGATGGAAAATTATGTCTCTACCATTATCATCAAGGACAAAACACCTGAGACTTCTACCCAAAGACCCAAGATTGTCCTTAAAGGTATTGGATCTTCTTCTGAACCTACCTCTAAATGTAATGTTACAACTCATCAAGGTAAATTAACTTTGCAAGTTGCTCCAGCTAAAAACACCACTTCCTCATCAACCGAGCCTGAGTATGACCTTGTAGAACAGTTAGGGAAGACACCCACACTCATCTCCATCCTTGAGCTCTTACGCATATCCCCGCACATAAAGCCATTCTTGACAAAATCTTGAGAGACACTTTTGTCCCTACTGATCTGAACGTGAACCAGTTTCAAGCCATGGTGGGATACCTTTCCATTCCAAACTCCCTTACATTCACAAAAGCTGATGACGCATCCGTAAGCCAACCACATAAGGCACCTTTACACATTCAAGCCTTCCTACACAAACATCAAATAAAACAAGTCCTGATAGATGGAGGAGCTGGTCTCAATATATGTACATTGAACACTATTAAACAATTGGGATATTCTAAAAGGGCTATGAATGCTACAAACAAAATAACCATCAAGGCATATGATGACGAAGAGCGTTCATCCAAGGGAATAGTCACCTTACCTCTAAGAGTTGGGCTAGTTACGAAAGTTGTGGTTTGTCAAGTCCTAGACATGGATCTCACATACAACATATTGCTAGGATGCCCATGGCTTCATTAGATGAGCACAGTCCCATCTACATATCATCGATGTATCAAGTTTCCACACAATGGAGTTGAAGTGACCATCAAAGTGGATCCAAATCCATTCATATATTGCAACAATCTCCGATCTCGATCAGAAATAACAATACCAGTCAATCGAGAGGCTATTCCATCTTCATCATATGTGGATCCAGAATCCTTGAAAGCTTCTACATCAAAACAAGCAGAGCACAAAGAAAATTTCAAGTTTAAAGACATGGGATGTGGTGAGTATATCTTTCATGTTGATCAAGTCCCCCTATCTGCTAAGACATTCAGTTGACAAGAACAAACTACAAACAATTTCCAATGCCAAGGAATTGGGTGTGAACCACCTAGTCTTGTGGCTACTAAGTCTAAATGCAAATCTCCTCTGGTGGTGCAAGAATTTTTTGATATCAATACTCCTAAGACTGGTTCGAACAAAGAATCTATTGAGCATATCGCCAACCCTCTTGATAACTCACATAGCTTTACCATATCATCCACTCATTCCATTTCCACTCCACTTCCAGACTTGGATCAACAAGAATCACAAAAGCCCTCACTTATTCGGGATCAAAAATCAAGCTTTGAAAAGAAAAATCTAAAAGTCAATAATAAAGAAAAGTCCTTTAGTCCAAATCAAAATCAAAAGCTACTAGACTCCACAAAAATCAAAGTCAAGGATAAAAATCCTATGAAGTAAAAAGAGCAAGAGTTGATCTCCCCTAATACTAGAATAACTGGGGGCAAAAGTTCTAAAATTTTAATTCAAAAAGCACACTTATTGATCCTAAGTCTCCATCATGTTATCCTACTTTCACTTCTATTCACAATTATAAGCCTTCATCACTCATCTACTTGTTCCACACATCCTTTCCCTTCTGGCGATACATCATGAACCTTTAATGGAGCTTCCTTGAAGGACTTTGCTATCAGAGATGCCCAAACTTCTTCAGGCGACATGCATACGGGCCTATGTAGTCCACACACTAGTAATTCTATCTCAGTTCCTTTATCAAGGAAGATAGACACTCAAGCTACAAATCATTCAGTCAAAGAACAATCCAGACACAATCATAAGGTTAAGCCACACACATTTGAGGTAGGTGACTTGGTTCTCAGAAAAAATCCTAAGAACCAGCAAGATAGAGAGAAGGGCAAGTTTGAACCAAATTGGCTTGGTCCTTACATCATCACAGCAACATATGGATCTGGTGCATATCAGTTCTCAACCACAGAGGGTGAACCTTTGGAGGATCCTATCAACAGCATGCACCTTCGCAAGTTTTACACATAGCTCTTCAGAGTATCCTAATTCAAAAATACAAAAAAAAAATCAAAAAATTAAAAAATACAAAAAAATTGAAAAAATATCAAAAATACAAAAAAAAAATCATAAACTTAAAAAAGCATTACTTGGTGAAAACCTGGCAAATAGGCGCCTTGTGACACAAAAAAATAAAATAATTGGAAAACAAAAAAAAAACATTTCGTCCAACGGTGAAAACCACTTCGGTGGCGCCGTGGGCAAGTACCATGGTGAAAACCGGGTCACCGGCGCCATGTGTAGAGACATTGCTCCTTCGTCCTTCAGGATTCACTTTCATCCTTCACTTTGCACACACTCACAACTTATCCATTCATAATAAACTTACCCATTCCCATCATGGCTTGTTATTGATCTACCTAAGATTGGTTAGCCATTCATAATAATCCTTCCTTTTCACCCTTTCCATCCATAATAAATCAACTCCTATCTGTGGCTAAGTCAAATCCTTCGTCTAGTGATGGGTGTGGAACTAAGAGCATCACCTATTCCGATTAGTACAGTTTCTTCTAGTTTTCTTTAGTCTATCCACGCACAATCCACAATAAAACAACATCTGCATCGCCAATCCACAATAAAGTTCTATCTTCTCCACAATACGGTATCAGTTGCATGGATTCAGTCAGTTTCAGATGAGACATAGCAGCAACAATGGGCTTCAACAAATCTAATCTTTCAACAGACTCAGACAACATTATGGTTCAGTGCTATCTATCCTTTTGTGAAAGTAAACATTGTGACGACAATCAAATAAGACTTATACAAGTGACAAGAGACACTAAACTTGAGGACTACAGTGGATGTGGGTGTCGAGTCTTGGTTTTCTTTTGATTTTATCTTTTGGTGACATGTCTTTTAGCTTTTCTAGGATGTCTCTGACCAGAGATTCTATCTCTAGGATGTCTTTGACTAGAAAGGCGAGGATGGGGTATCGTCACCTATTATTCTTTGTTGTATGTGGATTGTCTCTTAGTAATGCTATGACTTGTCCAAGGATATGAGGACACTATGAGTCTAGTGTGAATTGGGGCATTCCTTGTTTGTGACTGTCTTATCTCCATGCAAACAGGTACAATGACTTTCTGGGTCAAACACATACCTCGATTGTCATGACCTACTTGCCATAATAAAACTCAATGATGATAACGCACAAGAAGATCTTTCACTTTCATATCTTCTACCTTCCATCCCCCTTTCTTGATTGACCTCCATAGTCCTTCTTGAGTCTGTGTAGCCTGCTATCACACGATTGAGTATAATGACACACCAAAAATATTTGCATTTCATGTGGTTGCACCTGCATTACCACATATAAGCATTTCATACATACATATAGATATTACAATTGCATCACATCCTTCACACAACACATGTTAGCACATTTTACATTCTCATCATGTAAATAATCATTTGCATTATCATATTCATCTACATTTCATATATTCACATTTGCATTTGCATAACATATAAAACATAAAAAAAATAAAAAATATTGCATTTCATCATGTACATATTTGCATCGATATCATAATCATCACATAGAAACATATATCGCATAATTACACATGCATATAGATACCGCAAGGATGAATCATCTCATATATATAATCATAAGTGTCATGATACAATGATGCCAAAATACATATGGCTACAAAATCACCCGAAGGTGTCTACATCATCATACAAAATGGTACAAAACTGATACATAGGAACCCATTGATCACTCCTGCCACTACTACTGGTAATGCTAATCTTGTCTGTGTCATGGTATCCCAAGCCACGTGTCCGGCCCTCATCTCCAATCCTAGATCCTGAAACACTTGTCTCAGGGCATCCCTATCTCCATCTCGATTGTAGGGAATCAACTCCCCATCGATCAGTATGCACAGTATCCTATAAACATCCTCTAAGGTGACTATCATTTCACCCATTGGCAAATGAAACGTACAAGTCTCTGAGTGCCATCTCTCAACAAATGCAGTCAGCAATCCCATGTTCGTCTGAAACTCAAGCACATATAGAATAAATCACAGACCCATAACCTCAATCGTGGATCTGTCCTCAAATGTCAGCTCTGGTCGTAGCCTTTGAGTTAATGGGAATCTCTCTCGTGACTCTAGCATAGGTAGGTACTCCTACAGTCAAGCAAATCAATCATGTCAGCCATAGTGGCATTCCCTATTCATCACAAAATGTTGCTTTTTATCTCAGTGCTTATGATACTCTATCCTAGTGACACTCACTATTCATCACAAAGTGTTGTTGTTTATCCTAGTGGTACTCCCTATTCATCACAAAGTACTACGTGTTCTTGTACTCACTGTTCATCACAAAGTGCTACTCATATTTGCACTCCCTGTTCATCACAAAGTGCTACTCATATTTTAGTACTCCCTGTTCATCACAAAGTACTATGTCATTTCACCCATTGGCAAATGAAACATACAAGTCTCTGAGTGCCATCTCTCAGCAAATGCAGTCAGCAATCCCATGTTCATCTAAAACTCAAGCACATATAGAATAAATCACATACCCATAACCTCAATCGTGGATCTGTCCTCAAATGTCAGCTCTAGTCGTAGCCTTTGAGTTGATGGGATTCTCTCTCATGACTCTAGCATAGGTAGGTACTCTTGCAATCAAGCAAATCAATCATGTCAGTCATAGTGGCATTCCCTGTTCATCACAAAATGTTGCTTTTTATCTCAGTGCTTATGATACTCTATCCTAGTGACACTCACTATTCATCACAAAGTGTTGTTGTTTATCCTAGTGGTACTCCCTATTCATCACAAAGTACTACGTGTTCTTGTACTCAGTGTTCATCACAAAGTGCTACTCATATTTGTACTCCCTGTTCATCACAAAGTGCTGCTCATATTTTAGTACTCCCTGTTCATCACAAAGTACTATGTCTTGGTACTCCCTGTTCATCACAAAGTGCCTCGATCTATCATAGTCTTCCTTAGAGGACCTGCTTGAGTGTATCCTCTCAGCAGCTTATCCAATCGATAGCGTATGTTCATAACAGAACTTCTGATTTGCCGTAGAAGACATAAATGCACATTTTTTGACACAAACGTGCCTTCATGACATAAACGCGCTTACATACTGCATAAACGTGCTTTCTCTGCACAGACGTGCCTATGCTCTACACAGATGTGCCCATATTTCACAAACACGCCTGCACAACGCAGATGCACTTGCATCTAGCACAGACACTTTTCCCAGCATAGACACGCCTAGCACAAATGCAAATGTGCCTAGCCAACATAGATGCGCCTGGAACCAACGCAGATGCACCTATACATTTTTTACTTTTTTGACATTATCCTAAAGTGCATTTATTACACTACCTAGCATGCATTTATGACAACATTTCATGCGACAAAGTACAAGGAGGTTTTTGCGGTACTTACCGGCTCTCCTACATCTGCTGGCCTCTGATATCGATGAATGTGATCGAATCTGTGAACCAATGCCATCACTATTGACTGCTGCTGCTCTATTCTCTCTCTGCACTCTGATCTCTTAGGTGTGTGGATGGCAATGAGGATGTATTCCCCTCCTTGTCTATTTTATAGACTGCCCTAGCCCTAGCCCTAGCCCTCGTTTCTCGAGTCAGTCTTCTTTATCCCGTGACTCTGTCACTTTATCCCATCCGATCAGTCCATTCTACCCTTTCTTTCTTATCGAGAGATTGTCTGCGATCTTTTCAAACATTTTCATCCAATCTCTCGAGGGGGCATATCATTCCCATCTTGGGGCAACTTTGTATCAGTTCATATTATCTTCTTTGAAATAACGCGACAAGTTGCATTGTCTCAAAGAGGGGCAAAATGTAGACACCTAAAATTGTTCAATCTAATTAAATAAATATTTTATTTATTTAATTATCTTAGCCTAATTCTTCTATTAATTAAATAAATCTTTATTTATTTAATTAATTCATTTATCCTCTTCTAGCCTTATTTCTCATTTAAATAAATACATTTATTTATTTAAATTATCCTTTTCCTAAATTAAATAAATACTTTTATTTATTTAATTGATCCCACTTCTTCTATTAATTGAATAAATCTTTATTTATTTAATTAATTCATTAGCTTTTTCCACCTATGACACATGTCATTCATCTCTTAATTCATACACTACCTACCCTCTCATTATTTATTATTTCTTCTACCTACCCTCTAATCATAGCCAACCATTTATCTTTTACACCTCTCAATCTTATCCCTCCATTTCTTATAGTGTCTTCTATATCAGGAGATGCTTCCTTCATTATCAACCCTAATCATTCTAACTAACCACCTAACTCAATTGCACACTCGACTACACTACACCTTTTGCACTTTCATATGCGATCCTACTTGCAACCACATTTCCATTCTTTGTTGAGCTCTTGTGCACATAAAATATGAGAGCAAATAAATGAGTGATTACTTGCTCACTTCAGTTTGCTAGAGTGTAATTGAGACCTTTAGATAGTTTAGGTTTCAAATGAGAGGGGTGGAGCTCCTTTTATACTTCATTGCCCAAAAATTAATTAAATTTCTGAAGTAGGCCAACACGGGGTCAATTTTCCCACTCATATGTGATGGTATGATGAAAGAATAAGTATCCAGTAGATTACTGAGAGGGGGGTGAATCATTAACTAGAAAAACTGATACAAACTTCCCAAACTCAAATTCAAATTCACAAAGTAAACTTATCAATGAAATACCACTGTCAAGATCAATACTCATAAGAATATCGGTTGACTGTTATAGCAACTTAACAGTAAACAACATCAAACTTGTAAACATCCAAATGCTTCACTTCTCAACACTTTCGGTTATCATGCCTTATCAAAAATAATTAATCAAATCAATCATAATATCATAACCACAAAATATTCACCACATGACACAAGTATTTATACATGGAAAACCCAAATAGGTAAAAACCACGATGAGATGAGACTCACAAGAAAATATTTGAGCTCTTCTGAAGTTCACCCAGTTAGGAGCCTAGCATGTTAAAGCTTTTACAAAAAGTCTTGTAAAGAACTGATCCTATTAGGAATCACCCGGTTAAGGGATTGACTACAAATTCCTTGTTAGAAGCAAATACCCTATAAGGAGTAACCTCAGTAGAGGATTTGAGAATCCAATCTAATGGACCACCTTGTTAGAAGATTTAATAAGTAACCAAGCTTGTTAGAGCTTACCCGGTTAGGGGATTTCAATTCTGCTTTAATTATCTAAAAACAACAGGAGTTTCTTGATCTGTCTGAATAACACTGCATTTGCTTGATCAGATCCATTTAAGTTTCTATCTACCTTTACTCAAACTTCAAAGTCATTCTCTAGTTAGGAAATCACACACTCAGCTGATTTCTGCCAACTCTTGTTACTACTTATCAAATTTCCATTAGTTTCATATCCAAAGTCATACTATATTCTAGTCGGTTAAGTATTACCAAATCATGCAGTCGATACACACAGAGAAGTCGGTATGAACAGTCTAGTCGGTTACTGAATAAAGCAGTCACAGAACACAGTATTCACTGAGCTATTTACCGAGTAAAGGTTCATGGCTACCGAGTGGTAAAGTTAACTCACCGAGTTGATATTCACCGAGTGAAACGTTTAACTAGATACATTGAACCTAGACATGCACATGAAAACATGTTACAAGATCGAGGCACATCTAACCATTTTTGCATTGGAAATTGCACTATGAGATTGTGTATGATTACAAGGCCAATCTAACCTATGAGATATTTTGTTTAGTTATTCATTTGAAGAATCTTTTTGTAAGATCGAAGCAATGAATCAGATCACCATTGTAAGAGATCTATATTTACAGCATGATTCTAGGGTTAGAAGAACAAGACACATAATATGGTATGAGATGCAATGAGATAGCAGTGTGTATGCATGAAGGAAGATTGTTACAGAGACACAGAGAGGTCACCGAGAAGGTTATTAGTGAACAGTCAAAGAATAGAGTAAACAGAAGGGTTTACCGAGTTTCATTATGGGTTACCGAGGTATGCTACAAGCTAGGTAATCTTATTCAGAGCACATAGAATCTGCTTTAGCATTTTAGATGTAAAGTTGCAAATATTTGTAATGATTATATTGTAATATTTTGAAGTTGTAAGAGAAACCTTTAACAGGGTAAAAGACTCTAACCAAGTCTATAAACTGTAAATCCTTTAACCAGGTGCTACACTTATATAGTGTTGTAAAAATCCTTTAGTAAGGTAGATCTAACTGATCTTAATACTCCGAATAGGGTAAGCTATCAGAAATAGCTAAATGTAGCTCTAACCGAGCATTCTTTATTATTGTAGTAGTGAAGTTGTGGGTGCCATCCCCACCGCAGTTTTTCTCTCTAACCAAGAGTTTCTGCATGACCAAAATATATGTGTTATGGAGTGAATCATGTATGATTGTTATCTGTTGATTATAGTTTTATTTTATGTTACTGCACTATTCTATTTATGCATAACAGTATGGTTATTACAAAGGAAAATTTTTGGAGTACTGATTCACCCCTCCCCTCTCAGTACATTAGCTTTCTATATTGGGCCTAACAATTGGTATCAGAGCTTGAATCTTGGAAAAGGGTTTAACCACCTGAAGAGAAAGATCTTAGCAATGGAAGGCAACAAACAATCTCGGAGGATTGTGCATCTTCAAGAAGAGCTGGATAATGCAAATCAAGTGATTGCAAACATGCAAAGGCAAGTGCAAAAATCTCTGAAAGTAAGGAGAAGATTATCTAATGACTTGTAGGATTCTCAAGAGCTAGTGGAACAAATCAAGACATCATCTGAGAACAGTATATCTAAAGAAACTGAAGAAATGATTGGAATGTTGAAAGAAAAGAACAAAGCATTGGCTGATCAACTAAAAGCAATAAAAAGAGAACATGAACATTTTAGTACACAAATGACTGAAAATCTAGATGCATTAAGGATAGCTGAGGATAAAGTAAGAGATCTACAAAGAGAGAAACAAAAATTGAAGCTCTAGTATCTGATAAGGATGATGAAATCATGAGGTTAAATGGTATTCAACAAAATATGACAGATCAACTAGGTTATGCACATCATGAAGCAATTCTGAAGAATGATGAAAATCAATCATTGAAACTTGAAGTATCAAGGTTGACTGGTGAACTTGAAACAGAAAATAAATCTAAAGAATCATTGGAGAAAATTTATGAAGCATCAAAGATGTTGGATGAGCAACTGAATACAAGAAGACTCTACAAAGATGGAGGACTCGGTTACAAAGGAAAAGACTACCAAGAAAGGAATTCATACTACCAAGAGAGGAGAATCATCAAAACAAACTGGAAAAAGGAATAACATCAAAAGGAAGAAGCCTATTTGATACTACTATGGAAATCAAGGTCATACTACCAACATATGCCAGATCAGAAAAGGTAAGCAACCGAATATCTCTAAGTCCAATGGATATTGTTATAATTGCAATAAATATGGTCACATACCTAATCAATGTAGAACAAAGTCTGTTAACAACCATCAGAAGGCAAAATTCAAAGGTTTTTGTAAAAATTGCAATAGATATGGACATAGTACCGAGAGATGCTGGTTTAAGAGAAAGCACTACATGAAGTATCCACACCGAGCAAACACTAGAGGTTACCGAACTCACATAGATTCTTACCGACAATATGTAGCAGTACCATGGGATTACAGTACGAGGATATGGTGCGAATGTTGTGGAAGATATGGACATATAAGTGCCAACTGTTTTATAAGGTTTGGAATGAAAAACCGGAGATCATGGAGAAATCCCAGTATGGCATGTTTTCATTGTCACAAAGCTGGACATTTAGCTGGAGATTGCAGAGATCAACCAAGAAGAGACACTGAGGAGATAAAAGAAAAATTCAAGATGATTTGGAAAAAGAAAGAAATTATGTCTGATGAAGAAAGCACCTTACCTACCGAGTTAGGTGCACCTATTTCAAATTAGTCAAGAAAAGGTATGAAGGGATTGCATTCTTTAAAACTTAAATCATAACAGTTCCTATTTTATTATGAACAAGAATTCAAAATCCGCATAGTTAAGATGCAATTAGTCAGTTTACATACTATACATGAAACCTGTCAAGTCGGTGTATACAAGAAACCTGTCAAGTCGGTTAACAAAGCAAAGTTGGGTACTCAGTGAAAACAGAAAATGAAGTAAATCAGTAAAAGGTGAACCGAGTGCATTTAATACCATGACCTAACTTGCATGGAGCCCGATAAGGTATTTTTGAGTACTTAAAAGTGTTTTCACGGTCATTTTCATTCACCCAAGTTTTCAAGAAGCAGAGCAGAGCGAATCAAAGCGACCAAATTTCAGTCAGAGCGAATTTTCAAGGTATTTACATCAATCTATTCACATTGTTTAGCTGGTTTATGATTTAGTCAAATTGCTAGTGTCTACCAAGAGTGAAGAGTCAGCTACTTGTAAACCCTAAGGATAACCTGTCAAATTTTTACTCAAGATCTACCATGGTGCCCAAGATCCAAGACCTTGTAGTTGTCCAAAATGTGGAGAAGCCATCTCTGAAGTATTCCCTAACTCCTAAAGTCGCCTCAGAACCAGATGATAAAACTGCATTTTCACTCATCCTGGATTGAGTCTTATTGGTAGAAGATGTCAGATTCTTTACCAAGTGTCGTGTTGAGGAACTCGATCATGTAGAGATTAGTGACACATATAATGAACTGTGCACTAACGGCAAACTGGATATAGTAAATTTGAACATATCGGAATCAAGGGATTAACTGAAGCCCTAGTCTATCCTCGTGTGTTCAAACCCCAATGGGTTAAGTTTGTATTGAGCAGAGTACATGATGATTTCATGTGGCTACAAGAGAAACCATTCAAGATCACGAAGGAAGTCATTCACCTGATCACTGGATATCCCATCTATGATCATGCTCGTGCATAGAAAATGATATCACAAAAGGAGCTAATCAGTCTAACCGGAGTAGAATCTGATTACCGAGGAATGAAATTGAATAATGTCACTGATGTTGAACTGAAATTTGCAATCAAAGTCATTGGTTACTGTTTCTTCCAATCTGCAAGGGAAAACAGTGTACCATGTGCTGCAGTGGACCTGGCCTACAAAATAGTAAAGAAGGGAATGAAAGTAGACTTGTGTGAAGTACTACTAAAGAACTTATTTGAGAACCTGAACACAATAAGGAAGCCGAAGAAGAACAACTCGGCAAACACACTCAAGTTCGGTTCACTACTTGTCTGTATGTTTTTCTATTTTGAAAAGTTCTTTCCCTCAATGGGTAAAGTAGTATGGGAGCTACACTGACCTATCACCCATCAGATCAATGATTACATCAAGAAGTTAGGAGATAACTTTAATGATGTCATGGATGATTACTTTAGCAAATTCCAAGAGAAAATGCACAACAGGTACAGGATCCCACCACAGCTGGTCGAAAAATACAAGGACAATATTTGTTTTGAAGTCGACACTGATTATTGCTATGTAAATGTTGTTGAATCGAGGATTCAATCGTTGCAACCAATGGGTTATGAAATTGATCATGACATCACACAACAACAAATTGATGCCTACTTATCATTTCCAAGGCATGCAACTGAACTAAGGTATGGAACCTATGAAGAGGTAAAGGAGAAAGTAAAAATGAGCATTGTAGTTCCTAAGGCTACAAGGAAAGAAACAAAGATGATAAAAGCTTTATCTGAGAAATTCAGAGAAGAATCCTCATCTACACCTGTCAAAGGCAATCTTGCCATTACCGAGGAAGAATCAAAAGCACAGGAGGCTGCAATAACATTGAGCATAGAGTTGCCAAAGGGAAAAGTTCTAAAAAGAAAGAAACGGGACATTTCAAAGGCCCTACCGACTTCACCAACAAAGAGACCCAACACTAGAGCATCAGCTGCATCACTAAGCAAGAAACAAAAGACTATTTTTGCTCCTAAGGTAACAAAGACTTACAAGAAATCTACTCGGAAACTCATTTTGCCAAAAGATTCGAGTGATATAGAGTCTGATGATGCTAACAAATTCTAGATTGTGAAGAGCAAAAAGGCAAACATTCACAGTGTTGAAAACTTTTGTGCCAATCTTAAGGAATACGGTGGGTTTGCAGGATTCAAATATGTTAAGTATGAGTCTAGGAACAATGATGAGAAATGACAAATTGAAGAAGCTGTCATATGTACACTTCTGAAGTTTCGATTAGCACCATTGGAACTAGCAAAGTGTCTTCCGAGTGAACTCTACTCACATATTGAGAACAGATGGAAATATGCAATGGATTCAGAGAGACAAATAAGAGAAAGAAGTCTTGTCCATTTATTTCCTGACATGTCCATAGCTAAAATCAAGGAGCATTTGTCCACATACAATTCAAAATTTCTTGTGAAACAGAGAGCCTTAAAATTGATGAATGGGCTATATATTGATATGGAGAATGAGACTAAGGCCAAGTGGTAGGAGATCTTCAAACAAAAGGATGTCGGTGAACAATCTCAAATTGAAATTATTGATGTCACCGAGCAAGATCTAGATATCACTAAGCAAGGTCCAGACCTAGTTGACACAATACAAATTGATGAAGATGTAATGGATGAAGCCGCACTGGAGCAGGAAATGATTGAAGGCACCACTTATGCCAAACTTGTGTCTAGTGAATAGGTCTTAGAACAAGTTTAGCCTTATCCACTGGTGAAGCCACCAGTCCCAACCGAAGCTCCCAAGGACACCAAACAAGTTACCAAAGGTAACAAGTCTGAAGCTGCAGCAGACACAACAAAAGATCAATCGTCTCAGGGATAGACAAGCACAACAAATATTACAACAGAGATGCCTAGCACCAAGCCATTCAAAGACACTGCAACTGCTATAGGAACAGTGCAAAGTGTTGCATCTACTAAGAAACCTACCAAGGGACAGCACGTCTCACAAGCACTTGTCTTAGTGCCCCGGACAAAAGGAAAAGAGAAAAATGTGAGAAAGCATGGTTTTAAATTTGACTTATCTAAACCAATCGTGTTGCCAAATGTTGACATCTCCAAATTAAAAGGGCAAGCACTCACTGAATTCGGTGAACTATGCAAAGCAAAGGCCAAACAAGAGAAACAACTAGCAATACAGAAAAAGAACAAGGTACTTCAAAAGGTTAGGACACTGCTCACAGAAATGCTACCATCAGCAACAGTGTCAACCAATGCAGCCATCCATATTCAGTTGGATGAACTTCTTAATTAGATTGAAACGTCTGGAGTAGATGCATCTGAAAACCTAAGCAAGCTCAAGGATAAAGAGCTCACAACAAAAATGGTAGAGGAAGTCCAAAAATCAATTGTTGTTGGCAAGGTAAAACTTGTCAAATTCATTGCTGAGTTGACCCCTCAACTCAAGCACATTCTTTATTTATTCCAGAAATTGTGTACATTGTCTTTATTTATTAAAGACATCAAAAATAAAACTAATGCAATTGAGAAAGAGATCACTGATCTCTCATCCAAGTTGACCACTGAGCCTAATTCCGTTCAAAAAATTTACAAAAAGCTACAATAGCTCATGGCTCAATAGTTAGAACTGAGGAATGAAGAGCATAAAATTAGGATGGATATAATGACCATTCAAACATTATTCCTTCCTCATCTCTCATCAGTCCAAGAGCAGCTTAACTGAGCTACAAGCTTATCAACTACCCAAGAGGGAAGCACTCTTGATGACTTGATATCACTCTTATCTGGTATTCAAGCATAGAACTCATTAATGGAAAGTCTCAAGGACTCACTCTCAGTAGCCCTCACTGACGCCCGAACCAAGTATAAGACTATTTTTGATCAGTTACCACCTCCGGATGCAAATTAAGTTTTTAATGTTTGTCAAAAAGGGGGAGTAATATTATGTTACTACATAGAGGAAAGCCTAGTTACTACACAGAGGAAAGCCCAGCAAAGGGGGAGTAACTCTACACTTGGAGAGTAATATAGTTTTGATAACACAATTTTGAGTATTGTATACAAGGGGAGTATACCGAGTAGAATATATAGAGCATTCAAAGCACACAAGTACAGAACAGAACCGAACATGCAAAATTCAGATTTATGTACAGGATAATGATAAGGGGAGTATATCTGCATATACTATTGACTATTGTACATATTATCAAGTATAGTTATTTTGTCAAGTATATTTTTTTTGAGTTATGACTTTGTAAGTAGTTTTTGTCAAACATCTCAACTAATGTCAAAAGGGGAGATTGTTACTACTTATCAAATTGCCATTAGTTTCATATCCAAAGTCATACTATATTCTAGTCGGTTAAATATTACCGAATCATGCAGTCAGTACACACAGAGAAGTCGGTATGAACAATCTAGTCGATTACTGAAGAAAGCAGTCACAGAACACAGTATTCACCAAGTTGTTTACCGAGTAAAGGTTCATGGCTACCAAGTGGTAAAGTTAACTCACCGAGTGAAACGTTTTACTAGAAACATTGAACCTGGACATGCACATGAAAACGTGTTACAAGATCAAGGTACATCTAACCGTTTTTGCATTGGAAATTGCACTATGAGATTGTGTATGATTACAAGGCCAATCTAACCTATGAGATATTTTCTTTAGTTATTCATTCAAAGAATCTTTTTGTAAGATTGAAGCAATGAATTAGATCACCGCTGTAAGAGATCTATATATACAGCATGATTCTAGGGTTAGAAGAATAAGACACATGATATGGTATGAGATGCAATGAGATAGCAATGTGTATGCATGAAGGAAGACTGTTATAGAGACATAGAGAGGTCACTGAGAAGGTTATCAGTGAACAGTCAAAGAACAGAGTAAACAAAAGGATTTACTAAGTTTCATTATGGGTTACCGAGGTATGCTACAAGCTAGGTAATCTTATTCAGAGCACATAGAATCTTCTTTAGCATTTCAGATGTAAAGTTGCAGATATTTGTAATGATTATATTGTAATATTTTGAAGTTGTAAGAGAAACCTTTAATATGGTAAAAGACTCTAACCAAGTCTATAAATTGTAAATCCTTTAACCAGGTGCTACACTTATATAGTGTTGTAAAAATCCTTTAGTAAGGTAGATCTAACTGATCTTAATACTCCTAACAGGGTAAGCTATCAGAAATAGCTAAATGTAGCTCTAATCAAGCATTCTTTATTATTGCAGTAGTGAAGTTGTGGGTGCCATCCCCACCACAGTTTTTCTCTCTAACCAAGAGTTTCTACGTGACCAAAATATATGTGTTATGGAGTGAATCATGTATGATTGTTATATGTTGATTATAGTTTTATTTTATGTTACTGCACTATTTTGTTTATGCATAACAGTAAGGTTATTACAAAGGAAAAGTTTTGGAGTACTGATTCACCCCTCCCCTCTCAGTACATTAGCTTTCTATATTGGGCCTAACAACTCTTGCCAACACTAAAATAAAATAACTTCCTTGACCTTAAATACAAATCAATTAGCTCGGTAACACAACCAAAATCTAATCCTTTCATCGATATTACAAACAAGTTGGTACAAGCATGAACGTTGGATTTCATAGCAATCTCATCACATCAATCAAGAAAACCTCAATCGCTCCTTGATTACCACTTCATCAAGCTCAGTAACTCATCATGCTCTCTTGCATTAGATGCAATACATTTTGTTCCTTCCCTAGACAAACAAACGCACAAAAACATTTTGAACTTGTCTTCATACAATGACCTTACATGTCATCATCATTACCGCTCAACATCAGAACATAAACCCACATAGCCAATTCAACAACCTTAATCAGTTAGAGTTTAACAAAAATAACTAGTAGGGTTTACTGGTTACATAACACAGAAAGGGTTTAACCTTTCACTCTAACTACCGGTTCAACTCACAAACTTACATACTGGTTTACAATAACCTTCACAAAGTTCTTCCTACTAGTTACAAGACAATATCAACAATAACAACAATATCAACAATAACATTAATATCATTACTGATTCAATTGACATCAATGACAACATAACATATCATTAATGCAACCTTCATGCAAATGGCAACAACATGAAGTGACTATTGTGGGGACCCACAATGGATCCTAATTGAGAGTACTAGGGTGTTGGGCATCATGGTATTGAGTTAGGACTAGGACACTCAATGCCCTAGTCCTATCAGTAAAGACTCAAGTTTTGAGGGAAGTCAAGGAAGGAGATGAAAGAGAAAGATTGTAGTTGGTGTGAGCAGTATCCGAATAGGCATTGAGCATCAAAAGCCAAAGCACTAAGGTTAGGCCTAGGCAATGACAAAATTGTATGTGGATATAATTTATGATGCTACATTTAGCCCCTACTTTAGTGGAAGCATGAGAATAAACATACTCATGGTAAAGTACAAAGTCGCATTAAAAAACTTTCACCAAGATATCAAAGAGACAAGACATGTCAAGCCCCTAGGGACTTTAGGATCTTACTACTCTTATATCAAGATAAAAGGGACAACACATGAAAGGAAAAGAGAGAGAGAGAGAGAGAGAGAGAGAGAGAGAGAGCATGAATATACTAGCCTATTAATATTTGCTTACTATGAATCATGAAAAGAAAAATACCAAATTACAAAGTAAAAGGCTCAATTTGCAAAAGTAACTTGAGTATTGAAAATATGTCATGGTGTGTGCAAAAAGTGAAACATTGAGCATAGTGTATGCCCCCATGTTAAAGTGATTACACATTCCTTATTGGGAGCAATTTCTTTAAGGTAGCATGCATCCAAAATACAAGCATATTACCACAATGAGATGCCCCTAAGAAAGGACAAATCAAAGGATAATGGTCACAAAACATATAGGAAAAAGTACATAAGGGATCCACTAACTCTGGGGTCACCATTCTCTTATGATAAATAATTTATATCAAGAATATTTGTATTGAATTGAACTCATCCCTCAAAGGTAGTGGAACTAGGAACACAATGGAAAAAGAGCACAAGTGTCTTTTTGAGTCAACATGGAAGAGACCAAAAAGAGATCTCAACACTTTGCATCATCCCCAAGTAGACAACACAAGAACACAACATATAGAAGAATTGAGATACAAATAGAAGAATGTCTTGTCAAGCATTACATCATGGGGGAACCAGATTATGAACAAGAAAAGACACAAAAGATAATCCATGAAATGAATGAAGCTAGTAAATCAAATCATCTACCTCCCAATATTGTTGAGCATCATTTAGGGATGGTGGACAAGACTAAAAAGGGGCCACTTTGAGCATAACAGATGGATCTACTACAAGTTCCAAACAAGGACCATGCTCTAATGATGAATCACTTTATTTGTCACTGGGAGCTAGGGTTAATGCTTTTGAAAAATGTGAAGATAACTCATGATTAATATCAACAAGTTCATGCATGTCATCAGAATTATTTGAGTCAGCATTGTTAGCATGAACAGCATTATCATCATCCATATCATCATCTAGATTAATAAAAACAAGATCTTTAATACGAAAAGAAGAACCATATTTTTTCTTAAGCATTTTTAATTTAGGTGAATTTATGTAAACTTCCTCTCTAGGGTTAAGCAAAGGTTGGCCAAATGGGATCAAGTCAACATTTGGTGCCATCAGGGAGGAAATGGTTTGGGAAGCAAGCTCGTCAGCCTTAGCATGACATCTTTGTCGGTGTTCTCTCACACAAAGATTCCTTTTAGTTTTAGTCGAGACTTGTGAAGGTTTAAGATCAATGGACATAGGATTATTTTCTTCCCTTGTAGGAGGAGGAGTGGAAGAAACCCCAATAGTTGGAGAGAGACTAGATGTTGAGCGCTTTCCTTTGTAGGAAGAAGGAGGCAAATTTGAGGCATATATATAGGTGGAATAGAAGGAGCAAGAAGAATACCATGTCCATTATGAGGAGGAAGGATATGCATCTGTGTAGGGTCTCTAGGTTTACTCAAGAACATGATCATCTCATTTTTCCATTTTTTATAAGATAAGAAAAGAATGTCATTTTGAGGCTAGAGAGGCTTAGGTTGTTTAGGCCAAAAGTAATCAAGAATGAAATTGCCACACTTCACCCTAGGTTGGTAAAGGCTATGATTAATTGTTATGATTGTGCCATTATGAGGTAATTTTAAATATTTATAAACTATAAAAGGGATAGATTTTATAGAAGAGAGCTAAGGATGTCCCAACTTCACACAAAATTGATCCGATGTAGGAATAATAACAAATATGATAGCTAAGCACTTAGTACCAAACTCATTGGGAAGAGTAATATAACAAATAGTAGGGAAAGAGAAACCATCATACACCTTGACCACAACATCATATTTATCATATGTAACTTGGTGCAATTGTAAAACAGAAAGATATTCTTTGGTAATCACATTCACCATACACACTCGATCAATGAGAACCCCTCAAGAGAGTTTGCCTTTGATCTTTGTAGTGATATATAATGGGTTGTTAGGTGCAAAAATAGTCTCACTAGGATCAAAAGTAAAACATAAATCTTTTGGAGGTGTAGGTTTGTCAATAAGGCTCACAACATTATTAGATTTCATACCAAGTTCATTAGGAGAAAAATCAAGAGACTCGTACTCAACAACATTTGTAGAATGACAAGGTGATGGATTGGTAAAGATTTTGAGGTTTTATTAGGAGGAGCTACGAATTTATTTCCTTTGTCATTGACACCAGCTATGGATATAATATTGTCATCAATGAATTCTTGGATCTTATTTCTCAACTTGTAACACTTCTCAGTATCATGGTCAGGTTGACGGTGATATTGACAAAAAGATTTGGGGTTGTGGTAAGATGGAAGTGGTTTGGAAGTGTCAATTGGCTTGATGGAAAGAAGTTGCAACATATTAGAATTCATTAATTTCAACATTATACTATGCAAATACTTAGAAAGAGGAACTAATTATTTTCTAAAGTATTTGAATAAAGGGGCCACACCTGATGTTGTGGCTGCCACTTAAGCATTGATGTTGACATTTATCTTGATGAAACCTTTGTTGGGTTTGAACTTTTTAAACAATTGTTGAGCACTCTCATTCTTATCAACTGAATCCATTGAAGAGGATTATTCAAATGGACTCACTTGAAGTTGATAGTTATGAAGCACTGCACACAATTGCATAAGGGGAGTAAACTCAAAAACTAGAAGCTTATCTCTAATGTATTTTTTAAAGTTAGCAATAAAAATTATTTGAATATCATTATCATGCACTTGGTAAGCAATTTGAGAATGCAAATGTTTATATCTACTAATAAAATCAGTCACTTTTTCTTTAACTCGTTGCTTACAATGAATCAGATTGGTCAAAGTAATCTTAGGACCAATGTTATTTTTAAAATTGTTAAATAAAAGAATTAGCCAATTGTTGAAATGAAGTAATATAATAAGGAGACAAAGAACAATATCATTACAAAGCTTTATCTCCAAAGGTTCTAATAAACAGTTTAGCCATAAGTCTTTGGTCTTGACAAAAATAACTACATCAAGTTTGAAATGTTTTCACATGAATCAAGGGGTCACCTTTTACATTGTAAAACTCCAATTGAGGGACTTCAATATGCTTAGGAGGAACCACATTGATAATGTCACCAGATAGTGGGCTTGTGTACATCAAATGTGGGAACATTGAACTTGGATTGAGTTATGGAAGCTTATTAATATTGTAAGGATGTAATAGTTTGGGCTAAGTTATTGATGCTTTCTTAAATGGATGGATAAAAATTGGACATATTGGCTTGTGATGGAGGAGTAACATTGTTGTATGTAGGTGCAAGTTGAGAATATGGAGACGGAACATTGTGGTATATTGGTATGGGAGATGGTTGTGAAACAAATGGAAGACTCATGAAAGGTGATATGTAAGAATATTGATTAATAGGATTTCCCCCATGACTATCATGTGTAGGATTAAACTTTTGTGTGGAAGTAGTCATGATAAAAGATGTAAATGTAGGCACACTAGGCAAGGATGTAGGCATAAGAATGGAATGGTTAACTTTACTAGTGGGTTGAGAATAACCAAGGACTTAAACACAATTTTTGATCGGCATAATATTAGTGTCAACAATATGAGCAAGGCCACACAAAAAATCCACACCTATCTTATCACTTTGCACCTTTCTTTTTTATCCTTCAATCAAGGGGATTGCCTCACTTTGTCGGGTATTATTGACTCATCCATTGTTGAAGATTTTTTGTTGCCTCATCCATTGTTGAATATTTATTGTTGCCTCATCCATTTTTGAATATTTTAAAATTCTTTGTCAATCTTCTATAACCCTAGTTAGTGATTCATCCACATCATGAGAATTATGAGGAGAATGGGGATAAATGATGTCATTTGTTGGATGATATGAAGCACCAACATTCTCATGGAACAAGTTATCCAACTGAGGCTCCATATCATTAGTGTTTAAACCTTAGGAAGGCTTAAGTCTACAACTTATTCTCACTAGTATATTGTATGTAGGACTAATGGTAACAAAACTCATGCACAAAGGTGAGAAAATTGGATGCAAAAATTGACAACTATGATTAAACAATGCAATTTGTTATAAAAACGATTGATTAATCAATTTGAATTATTATATTGAATATTAAATGCCTCTAAATTTGAACATAACATGTTATAATAATCAGATCTAAAAATATAATTGAGAAATTTTGCAACCCACGAGTCAAATTTAGAATAATAAATTAAGGTTTTTGTGAATTTAACCTCTAAATTTATGTAATTCAATTGCAAATAAGATCCATGAATGCAATAATTAATATTAAAATGCATACAAATCAAATTTGAGACAATAAATTTAAAAAAAAGCATGAAAGGAGTTGGGTTCACCAAAATGTGATGTTTGGAAATTGGTAATTAGGGTTTCAATTAAGATAATAAAAACACTAACTAACTAGATTAACCCAATACATTGAAAAAAGAGTGAACCTAATAGTTCTAGCCACAATCTAAATGGAGAAAGGATTGAAATTATTATTAGATTCATTGGTTGATAATGATTATCCTCTTTCTTAGTTGAATTTGGAATGTAGTTGTGAAATCAGGGTAAAACCATGTGTAGACGTATAAATCTGACCACTTTCTTAAATAAATATTTAATATTTATTTTAACCCCATTCCTCCTATTTATTAAATTCTATTTAATTAATTTCTTTATTTTCATCTATTTGATTAAATGAATTACTCAATTTATTTTATTTAATTCACCTAAACCTTTTCTAGCTTTTAATTAAATAAATCGCTTTATTTAATTAATTCCCCTTTCTCCCTTTTTAATTAAATTTACATTTAATTAAATTGATCCTTGCAAATAAATAAATCTAATTTATTTATTAAAATCCCCCCACTTGTCTTTATGCAAGTTGTATCTATTTTAGTTGAAATAAAGATTTTATTTTAATTAAAATCCTTTTTCCTCCCCCACTTTCCCCCTAAACCCCTTCTAGATTCTTCTAATCACTTCCAATTTTGCCTAATTCATCTCCTAATTTTTGTCACATTCCTAAGAAAAGAGAAGTCGTTTCTCAAAGCCTCCAAAGTCTTCAATTACCATTAAAGGCTTTATATCTTCAAATGGTTAACCTCTAAAAGTCTTCCAAACCATTAAAGGCTCTTACATAACCATTCATGGTTAACTCAACCTTCTTGCATGGTTAGAGACTTTCTCTCTAACTTAACCCTTAGCTAACCCAAGGGTCTTATCAACCATTCATGGCTTTAACCTTGGTTATCCTAATAACCCTTGCACAAGAGTTTGCCCCTTTTGTAAAAGCTTTATCCATTGGATAACCCTAATCTAACCTTAACCCTTAACTCCTAAGGTAACCTTCATGTCTTCTCGGGCATTTAATGCTTCTTGCATCTCCTCTCAAGCAACCTCTTGTTGACAATTGTCACCGTTTTATTGGTGAGAATTGTAAACATGGATTGATAACTTTCAATCCTAGCCCTTGTTAAGATTATTCAATTGTAACCATTCATTGTCCTATTTTCGCTATAAATAGAGCTCTCATTCTTCATTTTTCATATATCCAAGTTTCATGCATCTACATTATAGTCTAATTTACTAAACATTTTAGCCTCTCTTTGTTAGAACATCATCATAGCATTTAGGAATATTTTAATATCATAAGATATTCATGTTAGGATAGAATATCATGCTAGGATAATTTGCTAATCTTTCATCATATCATCATCTTCATAATAGCTTAATCATCATAGTTTTAACATCATATATATCTTAGAATGCATTCATGCATATAAATCAAATATCACTCATTCTCAGAGTTGTCATTCCTAAGTCATTTGCTCAATGATCTTAGAGAAAAACATTTACTTTAGGGATCCTGTGAGATAGAGAACAATGGGACACCCCTTGGGAGGTTGAACTAATTGAATTATTTCATATACTTGCACCAAGAGTCTCATTAGTGTGTGGGTCTTTTGGATTCAATTTATTTGTTTTCATCACCACATTTTCTCACATACACCATGAATATTTGAAACAAATTATCAAAAATAGACTGCTACAGATATTCCACGAAGCCACAAACTGAGACCTAAGAAAAGGAAGATGTTTAGAACCTATTCCCAGAAGTTCGGCTTGATTTTTCGAGACCAAGTAGTACAAATTTTCCCTGTCCTCTGAATTTTCCTCTATCGAAAGATGAACTTGTTCATCATTGTCAACACTACTGGAATTATTGAATATAGCTCTTGAACCTATTTCTTATGCATAGAAAGAAAGGGAAAGATGTTGTGGATAGGTATTTTCATAGGTCAAACATTAATTTAAGAATTAACCTTGAAAAAAAAATAGGAATTGAAATGGAGATTACCGTTAAATACTTTCCTTTTGAGGGAAATGCCAGATTTGAAGTAAAAATGCTTGTAATTGAAATAACCTTGATGAAGTTTTGTTTGATCCTCATGCAAGTGTTTTAAGGTTTTATGTAGAATGTCTTTAAAGAAGGTTGATCATGGATGCCATCTTGAATGCATAAAATTGACTTCACTTCTACTCCAATGCTTGATGAATGACTAATTGCTTGCTCACTTGAATTTTCTAGAGTGTAATCGAGATCTTTAGATGGCTTATGTTTCAAATGAGAGGGGTAGACCTCCTTTTATACTTGATTGCCTGAAAAATTAACTAAATTTTTGGAGTAGGCTGATATAGGGTCAATTTTCTTTCTCACATGAAGTGATTGTTGTGGGGACCCAAAATGGGCCCTAATCAAGAGAGAACCAAGGCGTTCAGCACCCTAGTCCTAAGCTAGGACCAAGGTGCTCAACGCTCTGCTCTTGTCAATCACAACTCAAATTTTGATAAAAGAAAAGGAAGGTGATGAAAAGGTAGGATTCCAAGTGGTGTGAGCAAAATCAGAACAACCATCAGGCATTGGAAACTGAAGCACCAAGATGAGGCCTAGGTGAGGATAAAATTGTATGCAGATATAATTTACAACACTGTAGATAGTTTAATAGTCACACTTACTAAATAATTGACTCTAAATAATATGATGGAACGAAAAAACTATTTGTTTAATATTAAGTATTATGATTGATAAATCTTTGTATTCATAGACTTCTTTGATTGAAACATATACATTGATTATTGATGTGTAGCAAGAAATTAAGATAAAGAAAATAAAAATATATATGATAAGGGGGTACTTATAGGTGTCAAAATCCCTTTTCATTTAATTCATTTATCAATGTGAGGGTGTCTAAAGCAATTTGTGATGAGAACAGACAACAGGTGTCTCACAAGGATTCTTCAAAGTTTTATTTTGGATTTGAAATATATCCTATGGTAACACAATTAAATCCTATCTTGTTTCCTAACTAATCAAACTAACCTTCTTAAATAATGAACTCCTTGTTCGGATTCCCACAGATACTGAGAGGGGGGGTGAATCAGTATCTAACCGGTGATAAGAATTACTTAGATTAAAACATGTAGAACATAAAATAACAGTGTACTGGTATGCAAGAATTAATGCAATAAACAGAATCAAAAATATCCACATGAAAGGGACACCATAACACAAGATGTTTAATGAGGAAACTCGATGTGTGAAAAACCTCGGTGGGATTTGTGACCCACAATATTCACTCACTGGCCAATAAGAGAATATTACTTACAATAGGGGCCTACACATGCAGGAAGGCCAACTGCCTAGAGCTCACTGCTCAATGAGAAGTCACACTGACTTACAATAAGGATTATACTAATCCAATGACGTGTACTGCTTTACAATAGCATCTCCAATGCCAGATTCAGTACCGGTTCTTGCTCTGTTCTTTACATATACCCTTGACCAATAATTCGCACATTAGGTCTACCTAATAATTTTCTTTATGCTCGCTACATTACTACTCTAAATGTCTACAATGATCTCTTTTATATACAAGAGTCATTTTACAATTTGCCAAGTCGGCTTACAATAATAAATAAAATATTACATAACAAAAATCCTATCGGCCGTTATGCTGGTATACATGCTTTCTTCTGTGCTGGTGTAGAGTGATCTTGTTGATGTCGATGCACTGTCTTGCCTGTGTAATTCTTTGCCGGTATGATGTCTTGCTGGTGCCATAGGATTGCAAGGTTGCCATCAATGACAAAACCTTCAATCACATACAATGTCTCATTGGAGTGTCCATATGCCAACACTCCTAAGATAACATGCTCTGTTTGAATCAATTTGTTTCTTTTTATCTTATTCAAAATGGTGATAGATGTGATCAATATGCACTTACAAATAAAGGACTATAATCTAAGAACACTTTCAAAAAATAAATATATGCTAAGCACACCTTACAACAAATTAAATCTCTTTTAACTTGTATAAAATGAAATCTATCTCACACCTTTACAGTGAAATAAATCTACTATAAAACATTCGATGTGCCTTGCAAGCGGGCTGCTTGGTTCATCCTTAGGGATTAGTCTTACCTCTAGCTTGCCCCTTCTTGAACCCCAACTTGGAAATAATTAAGCCCAAGGTAAGGTAGGTTGGGCATTGGGCTTGGGTAGCAGGGATACCTCGAGTTACCAAAAAATAAAAATCTATTGTAAACCACACCTTGTAATAAAGTAAATTAGTCTAATTGATCTCATATCTCAACATGTATGAATCGATTTTAAGATTTAAATGACTTCCATAGATCATTATATGAAAGAGAAAACATGAAGATTTTATGCAAACTATCATCAACTTATATCACAACCAACTACCATTTACTAGCAATAACTAATCAAGAACTAAGCATCGACTATCAATATTCATAGCTATCAATCAAAACATAATAGAATATAATATAATTAAGCTAACACATAAACAAACTAACTCTTAGAACTAAATTGACAACTAAATATTGTCTCCTCTAATCGAGATAGCCCTACTCTTCTTTAGGATGGATCTGGAACACAAGATATCAAATAACTTGCCACTTTATTTCATCAAATTGGCCCCAAAAGGAAGTGAGCTATAGAATTACAAAATACTTTTGAAAGAAAGACTAATTGATTGGCAAGAATTATTAATTCTCACTAATAAAATAATGGCTTGAATATATTTGGCCTTATTCTTAAATAGAATGTAAATATAAACAACTAATTAAATCCAAACTTTTAGTTAAATTGAAAGTCATGGTGTAGAGGGGGAAAAAACAAACCACTCTGAAAGGTGCCAAAAAACCTTTCAGGGACTCACTCAATCAACCTTTCCACTCGAGATAAGCACAAAGCACAAGGGTTGTCAAGTGCCATTAGATAACACCAGATGTGTCAAAAAAATATTCTAACAAACTCTGACCACTCTGTCTAAGGACACACGCACGGATCATGGATGACAATGCATCACATTGGTGTCCCATATGGACAAAGAATGTAGTTTCGTACTAGAAAATATAGTGCAACAAATATGTGTTTTAATACATTTAAATGAGATAAATGTACAATAGACAACATAATGACTGCAAATATTAAATAGAAGGATAAAGGAAAATAAAAAGATAGTCTCA
Source organism: Cryptomeria japonica (assembly GCF_030272615.1). Classification (NCBI taxonomy): domain Eukaryota; kingdom Viridiplantae; phylum Streptophyta; class Pinopsida; order Cupressales; family Cupressaceae; genus Cryptomeria; species Cryptomeria japonica. The sequence goes on from NC_081413.1 coordinate 575,312,635, forward strand.
CAACTGTTCCTTGAATGAAGAATCTAGCAATGATTGATTTTCTCAACAACTTGCACACAAGAGAAAGGAAAATGTTGGGTTGTATTGTCAGACCTTGTTTTGGTGTTTCCACCTCCACGAACACCAAGGACAGATAGATAGATAAACTGATAGATGAGATACAAAGTAAAAAGAGACAATAAATATGCTACAAAGATAGATAAAATGAGGAGTGTAAAATGAGAAGAGAAGAACTCCCCTTCCACACCCAAAAATGGAGAGCTTGTATGATGGGAAAATAAATATGAAATCCTCCATGAAATAGTGAGAGTCTCAAGCACATAGTATACTGATGAAAACCAAGAATGCTTCCAAGATTTCTTTGAATGCTAAAGAGTATGATCTGAATGTGATAAATTGTGAGAGACATCAATTAGAGAGCTGGACAACAAAATGAAGCTAGAAGGGCAAGATATGTAGCCTTGGAGTGAAACCAACATTGGTGCATGTTGCAGGGGATGTTACAAGATTTTCCAAGTGCAAGTGTAACACTCCAATGACCACCTTCAAACTACATATTCATGGGATGCTAATGTGTTGCGTAGATGTCTCTACAACACACAAGTGTCCACAAGTCAAAGAGTCAGTAGAGTTAGGAAAAGGATAAAGGCAAAGTTGAAGTGGCAATCCAAGTGGGAAAATGGACAAAAAGGTGAAGGGGTTATCCAATCGGCATAAAGTGAAGGTGCTTATGTAGTGTGGAGTTGCACTGGGTACAATTTATGATGTTATATTTTGCCCTCACTTTAGCAAGCATATCATTATCACGAGATGTGACCTAAAGTAGAGAGATAAAATTTGGAAAGATTTTATCGAGATACGAATGAGAGGAAACATCCTCTAACCATGTGGAGTTGCCCCCAGGAAAGAGACCTATACCTTTGTGAGATACTACTAGGTTGTTTTATCAAACATGTTAGTTGCAGACAAACATGTTAGACAAAAAAGCAAAATAATTGATACAAAAATGATACAGTCAGATACATAGAAAACAAGATAGTGATCATTGAGATAAAAATATTTCACCGGTATAGGCAATAAGTTGTGCTATTCTAGATGGCCATATGATAGGGCGATCAAATATTTATTAGATAGTGGTTTGGCCCCCACAAAGGTGATAAGATAAAATGAGATAAGGGTTTGGCCCCCATGGAGGCATCAAATACAAGATATGATTCGAGATCATTAGATAAATAGATATTGAGATAAAAATATGCTAATATACAAATATGCAAAAATGCAAAGATATGATAGCCCCCCCTTAGAATGGTATGCATGAGACACATGTCATTCTAAGGGGAAGGGATGTTGTGTCATGTCAACATAACAAGATGTTTCCATGGAATGCCACCTTGCAACAAATCACA